>NC_139345.1:107515653-107746567 GCF_055883805.1 Amblyomma maculatum | reverse complement strand
AAACAAAATTGTATGAAAACTGCCGAAAGCCTATTTAATGTACTCCTCATTGCTACGTAAACGAAGTCAAAACGGACGCATGCTTTCGCGTTTCCTCCTCACCAGTCCAGTCCAGTTCCCGTCTTTCTTATTATTTGCGCGCTGTTGAACGCGTTATTATTGGTTCTTAGGGATGTTCGAACACTTGTTCTTGAAAATCGAATCAGATACTAGTAGTGCATCTTTTCTGACGGGTCGATTGCGTAGGTAAAAAGAAAAAAAGAAAAAAAAGAAAAAAAAATCGCAGGCAGTCTGAAGACTGTTTATGGGTGAGAAGGTGAAATCATTACGTTACTTTTCATTGCATTACGTTCAGAACTGAGCCGTGCTGTTTTATGACTGGGTCATGAGCCATGGTTATGCGTAATATTTGTACAAACTATATGTGGCTCTTATATTACTTTACTTTGCGGTGCTGCGTGGTATGGTACGGCCGGCCAAACAGTGGTTGACCATGTCACTTACCAACCAATAGTGCATGCATGTACGCTGCCCAAGCTGACAGGAACGACGTTTATATCCCCACTTTAACCAAGCCTTAAGAATGCGCCTAGTTGAGTGTGGTTGCGTAGTAGTAGCGTGTGCACGTGACTCATGATCCAAGGGTCACGGTTAGTTCTATTCCCGTTTCATATGTACTGCCCGTGTTGGCAGCTCCTGCAAATTCGGCTATGACACGTGTTCGCGTGACGTCACTAAAACCGCTATCAGCCAGTGGTCGGCGGTGTCACTCGCCAACTATGATGTGCCAGAGGAACGCTTGTGATTTCTTAGGAATATATCTGCGAGTACATGCCGCCGGCGTTTTTCGTAATTCGGCTAGTAATTTCGAATCAAATGTGCATCGAATATTCGTTACTGTGGCGAATGTTCGGCAGCTGTGGCTTGGTAGCAAAAACTGCCAAGCGCCAGCGACTACGGTGGAGAACATACTAGAGGGCTACATCTCGGTGTGCATAGGTGAGAGGTGCGCGAGCTAATAGTGCATCGCGGTAGAGTTTGCTACAGGTGATGGAACTCTTTCTCCCAGTCTTTAAAACCGTGTGAGTGCACTGGAACGCCGCCACACGGCGCTGAACTTTCCTTTTTCCGGA
This sequence comes from Amblyomma maculatum, assembly GCF_055883805.1. NCBI lineage: Eukaryota > Metazoa > Arthropoda > Arachnida > Ixodida > Ixodidae > Amblyomma > Amblyomma maculatum. Next base: position 107,745,434 of record NC_139345.1, on the reverse strand, counting down.
AGCTTGTACTTCCCGCGTAAAAGCTGATCGCGGAAGCACGCTCTGAGGCGTCGTAGAGGAGCCATGTTTCCAGAACATTCGTCGAAGAAAGCTATAGTGATCCTAATCGAGCCATTTATTAATTTGAAAACTTGAAAGCATACTTGAATTGTTTAGAATGTGTTTGGAATATTTTGAACCTTCGCAATTAAAAAATTTCAATTTCGCACACCTTTACTATTTGACAAAGGCGTGCGCTATATATAAACATTCGTATTTAGCTGCCCAGTTCTGCTAGAGGAGCCTTCGCAGAACAGATTGACAGTAAGGCAGCCTTCGATGCCCTATGACTTCGAAGTTTGAATATCGTGTACACTACGACGCTGTCTAATCGATGTTTTAAATATAGGTACATCTGTGTTACTCATAAGATGCGCAGAGAAACATGTCCTGTCGCTGCGCTCGAACCTGTAAGGGTGTTCGTTTATGTGAATATTATGGTGATGGGGGCGGAATTTTCCGGGTCCCAGTCGCTCTGAACCCCACAAAGACGGTCGAACAATGCTGTAATTTGTGTAGAGGAAGGAGGTCAGAGTACCTGCAGGCCTATACCTTCACCGGAACTGCATGTTTTTCTGCATGCACAGTTAAGAGGAACAGGAAAAATCAGTTACGTGAATACTGCGCCTGAGTCGCAATATACAGTGTGTCCCAGCTAACTTGGATTAAGGGTTAAAAAATTAATATTTTCCTGGGAAAATCAGTTGCATACAGCTGCTAGCCATCTTGCGTACCACAGGCAATTTTTTGTTTCAGAAAAAAAAAAAAATATTAGTTTATTGAGTTATTTTTTTCATTTACTTAATACTAACCTTAGAGACAATAAATGTTATTTACAAAGTTGGAGAACACCTTCGGAAACCCCCCGACCTCTCCATCTTTCTTCTCATTAAGTCTCTCTCTCTCTCTCTCTCTCTCTCTCTCTCTCTCTCTCTCTCTCTCTCTCTCTCTCTCTCTCTCTCTCTCTCTCTCTCTCTCTCTCTCATGTCGGGTCACCACTGTAGGGACGTTAGCGCAGGCCAGGAATGAGTGACCGCGAGCCGTGAATCCCAAACCAAGACTGATCTTTATTTTTCTTTTGGCCGCTAGGCGAGTCCGTGATGCGTCATCTGTTTCCTCGCGAGGCACGCGCATCTATCGGCGCAGCGCGCGCACGTAGGTCGCTACCCACCTTTCCGGCAAGGTAGAGAGAAATAAAATTATGTGCCAGCCTTATATGATAGAGAAGTGGGTAGTATGAGCTAAAGTCCCTCTATTGCTCTTTGCTGCTAGGCAGACAATGTCATGGAGGGGCTTTAGTACGAGCAAGTCTCTGGTCGGTTGCTTCACATTGTATAAGAGGAGAAAATGGGAGGCAGGGGTGTCATAACAGAAGGAACTACCATGGCGTAATCCGCGCGTCGGTGCGCTCACGAGTTGTAGCATACATGTGCTGTAATACGTCGGCAATTAGTTCGTAGCCCTCTTTACTAACGGTGTTCTCGTAGCCCATGTGTAGTATCGACACATTGATTAAACCCACGTGCCGTATCGTCTACCCAACATGTCACACGTACAGAAGCATGGACACGCGTCGGAGTTGCAGACGACCAATACATGGGCAGGCATTGTAGATCGTGTATCATTAACGGTTCTTGCAAAGGAAGAAACTCATGTACAACTCAAAGCTTAATAAAACAACAACAAAAAAAAAAGGGGGGCTTCAGTTGCTACTTACGGGCAGTGGCACGCGGTGTGTGTATTACTCCGCTGAACGGAAAGCAGAATCAGTTTTTAATATTTGACAATACCAAACAAGCGAGAGGCATTCAATTTCTTGCGCTTTTAATTCTTTCTGACGGTTAGCTTTTTATTTGAGTAACGAGAAAAGCCCTAACAGCGGACTACTTTTTGTCGCGGAGGAATTGTGTGTCGCTTAATGCAGACTCAAAATGGCTTACTGCGTTAGAGTCGCGCGCGCAGCCATAGTCTCTCTCCGGTGGGCCACTCTGTAGTGTAAGCCTGTCGAGACACAACGCTGCCCGAAATGTCGGGGTTTCGTGTTCATTTAATTGTGTCCGATAGGCAAGCGCTTGGCTCCTTACAAATCCCAGTATGCAGTTTCTTCAATTAAAGTGGAGGCGTTTGCGACATCTCACGTGTAGCAAAATGCACGTCGCGTTTCCTTTTGCTTTATCGTTTACAAAATTGGCAAATGGCGAATTCCCCCCCCCCCCCCCTTTTTTTTTTTTTTTTTCTTCATCCGACACTTGATCCTGTGCAGTCGGTGCCGTTCCTGCTGCGGAAGCTCGGCCGAAATTGAAGCTGCCTGTGTTTTGAAACCACTTCAGCTTTAATTTAGCTCGGGATAGAAGGCGCGCATCGCCATTGTCGAAAGAGGTTTTTTTTTTCTTTTTTTTTTTCGAGCATAGTTGATTATATCGCCGGGCTAGGCGCAACCAGGTGCGGAATTGGTGGGTGGATAGGACGTCGCGCCTTCCACAATCGCCCGGCCTCGCATTTAATGCTACGTTTGGCATGAACTGTTTGATCGAAGCATGGAACAAACAACAAAAAACAAACAAAAATCTCTTTCCTGGGAAGGTGTCGAGTTGTGGATATGTAAATGCTGTTGGGAAGTTCGCGCTCTTCATTTTGATGCTCCCTCAAACACCCCGTAAAGGAAAGAACAGCTATGCGTCAACATTAGCAGTCACCATTTTCAGTCCGAAAAATTTTGGTTGAGGTTTATGGTTTGGTTTGTGGCGTTTAACGTCCCAAAGCGACTCAGGCTATGAGGGACGCCTTAGTGGAGGGCTCCGGAAACTCCTAGCGCCTGAGGTTCTTTAACGTGCACTGACATCGCACAGCACATGAGCGCCTTGCTTTTCGCCTCCATAGAAAAAGGGGCCGGGATTCGATTCTACGTGTCCTCGGGTTCAGCACTCGGGTGCCCTAACAACCACTGAGCCACCGCGGCGGGGCCCCAGTTTTTGTTTTCTAATTTTACTCTTGGTTTCGTGCCGAAATCATTGAAGACGCCTAATACTCTTTCTTGCTGAATGAGTACCTCAGTCATTAGGTTCACGCGGTATTGTTCCATGTCGTGCTTGCTCGCCAAGGACAATTTCGTGCCCTTATATAGAATAAAAACGGTTTGAATCCTTTCGGAATCCTGCGTCTATTGTGATGTGACACGCTGTGCGCCCTTCGACGCGCTTCGGTACACAGCTGCAAATGCCAAGCCTCGGATCGTTTTCGCCCATTCCGTTGTCTGTCCTCGTACGTGCAGTGCGGCGCGGCAGATGCGTTAGTCATGCGCGTTCGCTTTGCTTCGACTGCCAAGGCTGTTTTGACGCAGTTCTGCGGTTCACAGCTGCGCGAGTGAATTCCAGCGTTTGTGTGGTTACGTCTCAGCTGTCGGATAAGCTTTTAAAGCACGCGGTGCGCATGCATGCTTCATGCTGATAGTGTTTTCTTCATTCTTGTGTGCGAGCTACCCCTTTACGATACTTGTGACTTCTCGAACAGCAGGCCCAGCCGTCGTTTTGTATTGCTTCCGTGATGAGCAGTAGCAGTGGCGTCACTATAGGCTCAGCTGCAGTCGGTGCATTATAGCGTTTACCCTCTCCTTCTCTCTCTCTCTCTCTTTATTTTTTTTTTTTTGTTTCATCTAGCGCCCGCGGTCTTGTCGCCGTGCTGGTCTTGAATGTGAAACCTGCTTCACACCTTACGGCAGATAATTGGCTAAGTAACCGCTAAAAGGCCGTAGTTAACGAGCAGATTTGCGTGCGCATGTGAAGGAGGAAAACAATCGCGTGTAATGTTTTTCGTGAACAGAGGAGCTGTGTGGCTAATTAGAGCGCTGTGTCTGTTGTCTTGTGTCGGTGCCCTGTTTCCAACATAAATACGACTGTGTTGCTGTGGGACTTGTGGGTATTGAGAGCGCGTGAGAAATAAGAGTAAGTGCATAACTAGTAAAGGTTTGCAAATACTATAAAAATTGGGCGAGCAAAGGTCTCCGGCGCCAGTCCCCCGCATAGATTCGGCTCCGATTCAACTAGCCATTTTGTGTGTTCCGTCACCCGTCGAATCCCAGCCCGAACCTTTTGCGCCGAACGGGGCACCCACAAATTTTATATAAAATGGTGGTACTAAGAGGTCCAACCTTGATGCCCGCCAGGCTGAACTGTATATAGCGAAACGAAAGTATAGGTCTGAATTGCGGCGCTCGAGCACCGCGCGCGCTGCGCAGCAGCTGTCGTGTAGTCACGTGGTATGGTTCCATTTTGGTCACGTTGCAATGAGACGGCCACGCTGGGTCGCCATTTTGAAACTGTGGCTTGCATGACCGTGGACTGCGGGAAATATGACCTTGAGAACCTAACTAGTAGAGCTCGCGCTCTCAGAAATATTTTACGGCTGTGTGGGCGCTTGTCGTCTCGTCAAAATCGATGTTTCTGGTCAGTTTGCCCTCAACCAGATACTGTTGTTAGCCATGAGACCTTGACCGGTCTCATTGCTGACGTTAAATACTTCTTGTTTAAGCTTCGAAGTTGAACCCCTCGCCTGTAACAATACCTCAGACAAGGGTACGCTCAGGAATATCCCTACATCTGGTGAAAAGATTTTTGAGATTATAAAGTTCCACTAAGTGACGAATCTGGCGGACTCCAATGCTGACCAAAGCGTACCCTCTTCGAGTTCTATTTCGGCCGCTTCTAGATGTATCCAAGAGTCAGCAAATGCGGTTTTAGATAACTAGTCATTGAAAGCAGAGCTTCGATAAACGCAACGTCGGTGCCACGTTTGCTTCTCCTCCCGCTCATCACACCTGCGCCCGGTGCGGACCACATCGCCCTGGTGACGCCACTGAACAGCTGCCAACGTTGCAGCTTTTTAACCCTGAAATGTTGCAAAATTTGCGTGAGGACGTGATCAACGCGAAAGTTTATCCTTGCATTACACACCTTTGCAGCACTAACATGAACAAATTATAGTTTCTTGTGACCCTATAATCTTCATCCTCGATGCAGTTGCTTGCCCCTCAGATACATAACCTTGATTTTAGACAAGGAATGTCTCAGAATGGAGACTGTGCATAATCTTAATCTTCACCGCTTATCGCGGTTGCCAGCCACCAGTGCAGCCGCACAGCGGGTAATCTCACGAGAAAAAGAAAGTTAACTTTTCAGACTAGATTAGTTGCTTTTTTTTTTTTTTTTCGCAGCAGCATGAGCTCAGTTTCTCATTCGTCGACCTTTAGACGTGCGTCATACCAATAATTGCTTTTTCTTTTTTCTCTCTCTCCGGATGACAGGGATGATCTTGCGGCGTTTGTGGCCATATATAGGCGCAACGCCCGCGAAGCCATCGCAGGTGCTCCCATTGTGAAATTAGAAGTCGCGCTCGACGACTGCTTACGAAATGTGCTGTGCACTTGCGCAAGCGGCGCACCGCGGTCTCCCCCGCTTTCCCTCCGCTCCCGCATATAGTGCGAGAAGCGGCAATGCATGCGCTACGAGCATCCGTTGATTAAAGCTCCTCCGCTTGGCGTGTGTGTGTGGTGCGACACAGCCGCGTCACGTGGTGATGCGCCTGCCTCCGTTCCTCTCTGCGCCCGTACAGCTTCGCGGGAAATGCTTGCAACGAAGCTGGTGTGTGTGTGTGTGTGCATGTGTAAATGCGTTCGTTCCGGTTGGCGTGGAACGCATGCGCGGAATACACGGGCTCCTTTTGCCGCACCTTATACACACATATATGCGCACACAGTTTCCACACTTCCGACGACGATGAAGGCAGGCATATGCATCGACAGTACTGAATTCAGTACATGCGCGATTGCGAGCATATATGTCACATGACTGCTGCCTCCGTTTTTGTTATTCATACCCCTCGGGGGCGCGCCCGCGAGCATGCACTGGCGCTAAACGCGTCAGTCTCGCGACAGTCAGGCTGACTCCTCTACTTCCCCTAATCCTGTAAGTGTAGCTATATTCATCCGTGGTCGTTCGATTCTGTGCGGAGAGGGTTCGCCTCGCGCATTTCCTGCGAGCGCATCGAGGAACAGGCTTGTTCGGCGCCTGCAAAAGGCTCCGAGGAAGTTGATATTGCACAGGGGTGTACGTGCGCGGCAAGATGGTGAATCTACGTCCTGTCTGTGGCAATCGCTCCCTTGGCGTGAATCAGCTGACTGGGGAAAGCGGGCGAGTTTGAAGGCGCGCGCGCGCGCCTGTTTGCGAGACGAGGCTGCAATGCATGAGTTCGGCTTGAATCAAGGGCGCGCGCTGTGTGAGTGGGGAAGCCGAGAGGTAAAGTAACGCGCGAATAATTCCCGCGTGGTTCGGCGAAGAGAAAAGGGCTCGCCAGCGATAAGCTTGTCCCGTTGCTTTTGCAACGCTCACGCCGGTTTTCGGAAACACCGCCTTTCGAAGCGCGCCCGCGCGTGACACTCTCGATAAGAGTGTTTACGGTCTGTTCCTGACGTTTATTTTCCCCCTTGTGTTCATTATCTTGGATTCTACAACTTCCTTGTTTACTAGTTGGCTAACTCAGATTGGTCTTGCCTTCCATTCTGCTAACTGATCCCTTGCTTTCGATAGTGCCGCATGTTTTCGTGACCGGCTTGAACGCGCGTACGCGTTTGCAGGTACTCTGCGGAGTTATATAAATGTTTTTTGTTTTTGTTTTTTTCACTGGGCCAGCCAGCTCTAGCCTTCAGCGTTAGTGTCAGTGGGTGCCTGAAAGAGCGCTACCTCGGGCTTCTCCTTTCATGTGGGAGGGTGACATTAGAATCAGGCTGCCAGGACATTTGAATTCACGTTACCCCTATGCTACGCAAGCACGTTCGTACGGCTTAGTTAATGGGGACTTTATATGTAGGCTGGTGGCTTACGCTCTCGCGTCATACCCTTAAAGGCTGAGCTTAAGTGTCCCTAATAATGTACCGCCTTACAGTGATAAGCCGTGACAAGGAAATAATGCAGCAGGCAAAAGAAGCTTCCGCTTCCATCCAGGTTTAACCAGAGCTAACCCATAGCTATTTTTTTTTTCTAGGGAGCGCTACTTCAATCGACCACGTCAAGATCGGCTGCAGAATGTTTTCGCCAAGTATCGTTATCAGCTAGGCTATGGGCTAGATATTTAGAGGCGACGGTAATATGCGCGTTCAAAGCTGACAGAGGTAATAAGTATCGCTCCAGTCCGTGCTCCTTTCGCTCGAGAGGCTGTATCTAGGCCGGGAAGCTGATCTGTACTGACTCGGAGTACTCCGCACATGCGCAAAAAGGGTTGGCTTTATTTGGGCATCAGAAGCAGTGGACCTAATAGCTCTGTTGCTTGAACGCCTTCAGTCTGCACTGACAGTCCGTTACTTCGGCTCAAACAGCGGGTCCTCTCTCAACTGATGCTCCCAGAAAGACACGTGGAAAGGAAGTATTGCTCGCCAACTTTTTCCAATACCGCTATAGAGACAAATGTTTTGCTTCTGGCAGTGTGGCCAGCCGAGTTTACGCTTTCCTTATGAACCTCGAGCCGGCCACGACTTTCTGCGTCTTTCCATATCTGTACGTCGGACGTGTTTTGTTGCAGAAACTCCTTTCTGCCATTTGTGTCGCATCTCGCTGCCTCTGACGCATCAACGAAGCGTTGTTTGCCTCGTTACAACCCCGTGCGCGCCGTGTCCACGGCTAACGAGGCGCACTCATCCACCGTTCGCGGCGCAGTGCTGGCTCGGCCACTGAACTCCCGCGCTCTGCGTGTAAGCCGACCGCGCAGGGGCGCTCGCTTTGCCGTTGCTGACGATGGTCTCGGCGGCTGCGGTCGACTCCGACTCGAGGCACGTCTTGTCGGACCGCAGCACCGCCTTCCCGCTTTTGTTGCTTCACACCTCGTTGCTATCTGACGTGCTCTCTTCGCCGGCTCCTGCGTTGTAGTTCAGTGCTGCCCAGTGCTAAGCAGCGATCGAATACCGTGCTCCGGATTCCAAGCGCGAATGTGTGCGGTGTGCGGGCGGACCTCATCGGCAAACTAATGTTTCCTTTGGTAGTTAGATTCCTATAGTTTTCCGCTAAGGCTGCTGTACGATTTGGCAGTTGTCGGGGGTATTGATTTTAAGGTGAAATTAGTTCTGTGGTGGAGAAACAATAGATGAGGGAGTGCGGTCAGTGCATTGGGAGACGGTAACGTTAGAGAAGCTACAAGAAGGGATGTTAGTGTTTGTCATTAAACCTAATTATTAAGGTCTTTAAACTCATCTAGGCGGAGCGGGATGTTTTCTTTCGTTGACTGTATATTGAGTAGGGAACTTACGTGAACACTATTCTTCACCTAACTACTCGTTCGCAATAAATATGGTTTCTTGTGTTCAGTTTCAACTTGCATGCTTTTCGCTGAATTCCGACATTTAAGCATTTGGTATATTTTTTCTAGACGTTATTGATTTCTTTCTGCGTGTTTGCCTATGCCACGTATGTTCGAATAAAAATACTGGCGTGTTGCAAGAACATTCCGTGAAAAAAAAAAAAATGTTTTCCAAGAGATGTGGCCCCGGAAGAAACATCCCCATTTTTGAAGTAGGAAAAAATATCCCCAAGTGAGTGCTATCGGTGATCGCGTAACCACAACGCAATCAAGCTTATGGTCTAATGAACGGTATCTGAGCGGCTGAATGAGCATTAGGTGTCTCAGCGTTTTTTGTTTTCGTTTTTTTTTTTTTTTTGCTTAACTTAAATGATTTCGCCTCCTGACTTTCAGTACTGCGTACTTTACGTTTGCGTTTAGTACTTTCGAAGGAGGAGTATGAATTCTGTCACAGCAGTTTTTCGAGCTCTCAGTATAAATGGATTCATATCTGTTTTGTGCCAAAGAGCCAGAAAAAATTTAGGAGCTTATTTCAGTGAACCTTTACAGGAACTTGTAAGATTTTTATGGGATTAATGCTGGACGCTCTCGTTTTCCTGCCTCTTGACGACGTTCAATATGGAAGAGCATTTTAAATGATCAGGTGCTGGAAGGCGCCCGAGAAATATGACCATTTTGATGCAGCTTATGGTTTCTTGTTGCTGTGGACCACGGCCATCTTTATTATAAGCAATATATATCCGTTCGTGGTACGGACGGATAAACAGAGCTAAAAAGATCTAAGCGATCCTTGAGGAACGCCTTCCACTTCTCTCCCTAGAATGTTTCCTCTTGATGGAGGACTTGGAAGAAGGTTAGGAAGCATAATAGGCCACATGCTCCACCACAGCTTCTTAAATGTCTGGAACTCTCTTGACACTTTGTGCTCGGAAAAGCTGTAGTTCTTCGCTGCTTTATTGACGGCGGCGCAGACGGTGTTCCCACGTGACGAGCTGCAACACTGCTTGCTGCAGCTATTCCATCCGTCGGCATGAAAGTGAATAAACAATGAACGATTGCGAGGCGTGCAGAAAAAAAAAAAAAGGCGATGGAAGAGGACTCGCCGAGATCAAGTGCTTCTTTGGACTGCCCTACACCTCATTGAGGTCCCCGACGATGTGCGCTCTTGGTGTAGACTTTGCGTGACATGCACTGTTAGACCGGGGTGCGATCTGGCGCGGAATAACACTTCACGCTTACACCTATCCTCAAAGCCAACAAATAGAATGCAATTCCTGGCAAGTGTACTCCGGAAGAATTCGTTGTTTGTTCATTTTCAGTGGCTTGGAGGCTTTTTTTACGGAGGGGGAAGGGGGGAAGGGGGTTCCGGGACATTTATTTTTATATTTGTTGCAAGATGTCGGCTATCTGTGGCTCACCCACGACGACTGGTTTCGAGCGAGGTCGCTCAGGTAATGCGAGTTCAGTTGTCCCGCTTTACTCCCATTCGGCGAGAAGAAAGTGGCCTGACTTGCACTAAAACGAAGCGGCGACGCGTCGAAGGGCAGCTCTTCACTCGCCAACGCAACAGACACGCGCTCTTTTCCCACCTTCAGGTGTCGTCAAAGCCTCCGATTCGGTTGCGTCCGCTACCAGAATTGGAGGACAAAAAATGGTCGAGGATGAGCTCGAGCAAGCCCTTGCGAAGCTCAAGAAAGCCTGTGTGTGCCTCTATCCGTGAAGCCGACGAGACCGGGGGGAGCATCGGCCTCCCCTTTCATCCCCTTCCTTCCCCATGTTTTCCCCTCTTTTTTTTTTTCTCGGCGTCCATTCTCATCGGCGCGCGTAAAGTGCGCCCAATTTGCGAACTGCCAGCGCCTTCTCCGCAGCCCTCTGCCGCCGCCGTGTTGTCCCGAATCCCGCGGGACGTTAGCGGGACGGAGCCGCGCACGCCCTCCACGTGTTCGGGGACTCCTCGACCGACGAGGGAGAGGGTGCGCAAACGGAGAGTGCGCGCCCTCCCTAATGCGGCTCCTTGTTCCCGACGCGCCTTTTCTTCCCCCGAAATAGGGAGGGCGAGCGCAAACGCCACGGACACCTGACCGTATAAGAATAGCCTGCTCTGTGGGGTCACAGCTCCGGGCGTTGTCGCACTCGAGCAGCTCTCGGCCGGGCGACAGGCGCCGCTTTTTGTCTGCGGATTATGCTGATGGTGGACCCTTTCAGGGCAGCGATAAGAAGAAAAAAAAAACTAGAAGTGCCTTTTTAACGAAGGGCGATTGAGGAAAACTGGCGTTTTTGTTACAAAGTGAGTGAATTCAGCAACGCTTTTAACTATGCATGGTCGCTTTAGTTTACCTCGGGAGGGGGGGGGGGGGGGGGGGGGCGTTCGTGTTTTGAAGTTTGCTAAGGACGCGACGTAAGACGATCTTCTGGTCAACCGCAGGCTGCTTTTCTTGAAGTTTTTTTTTTTTTTTTTTTTTTTTTGTACAGTTCACTGCTTTCAGGAAGGATCAGCAAGCGCATACACTCACGTGTGCGTGTTTGTTGTTTGTGTGTACATATATGTGTCACGTACCGCATGTAAGTAGACAGTTTTAGTTTCACGTGCGTACAGAGTTACGTACGCAAACGTGAGAAGTCTACGTGCGCAGCGCGCATTTCGCCAGGACTACTTTTAGTTTCACGTACGTGGTGTACGTGAAGCAAAATGTATGGACCTTTCATACAAGCCTCGAAAAACTGTGCGTACGTGTTATGCCGCGCCATCTAGTACAGATGAACCAAACTAATTTTGTTTAGTCGAGCTGCCTTGAACCGAGCCACGCTGCGGCCGTAGCCAAGAGTCTGTCGAATTGGAAATTGCTGTTCTCAACGTCGTTGCTCTACAGTGAACGCATACCTATATGCGTCCACCGCACAGCGTGTCGCATGCAGTCTTCGAATGGATTGCATTCTCTCACGTCGCGAAGCATATCCAGATCGTCGCTTTAGGAAAAGAGAATTCGCTGGGCAACAGAACCAACAGAACTCATGCTTACAACTTCACAACCTTCCCCCTACAACGGATTGGCTCTGGTTGGCTGCCGGCTTGCATCTTGCACTCTAGCCACTTCTCGCTCAACTCTGGTCTGGCGTGACCTCGCGAGATCGTTGCTATGACGACGACAAACGCTTCTGCGTCAGGCTTAACAGCTGAAAAATCGTCCTTCTATCTAAAAAATAAAGGCTATTTGTCACTTGAAACTTTACGCGAGGGTAAGATTGGGTAAGCTTAAAGCGAATACAACAGTTTAGAACACGATATCGCGCCGAGGAATTAGCGGCGAAGCTGTTATTGCTGTGAAGCGGGCGGGCAGGGCGTCGCCATGTTGTCAACTCTACGTACGCCAGCAACGTGAAGACGCCAACGTGAAAATCCGAATCTCACGTACGTCCGTGAAACTCCCGCGGACTCTTCACGTTCTGCGCATGCGCACTGGTCACACGTAGGCGCTTCACGTACGTGAAGCTCCCACGTACGTGAAACTAAAACTCTCTAGTGTTCCATGGCGGTACGCGAGAGGCGTATTGGCACTGGGCACTTCTGGGGGGGGGGGGGGGGGACACTGCTATCACGTCTTCTTGACTCCAAATTGTGCAGAAGGGATTTACCTAAATCGCATATTTAGTTGCGCACTGTATGCGTTGTCGCGGCGTTTATTCCTACAGCCGACCCTGGTACCGCGGGTTCTTTGGTCGTGACATGAGCCGTCCAATTTGTCAACACTATCTGCACGTTGGGCGGCGCACTTGCACCAACTGATATGTGCATGGACTGGGGAAAGATTTCGACGGTGATCAATTTTCGGGCCGCTCCCCCTCCCTGATGCGTTTTAATTTAGACTTTCTGATAAGCCTCGTTTTCTTCTTTGGCGACCTTAAATTCCGCCTTGCCTTTCGGATATGCGCGCATGGTTCTCAGCTCACTTTGGCTCGCTCACTTGGAGTGATCGATGGTAGTAGGTTATGAATTCTGATTGATGGCCCACTGGAGATTGCATACGGGTTTAATGGATGGAGAGTGAAATGACAGCGCATTTTGAGGGAGAAGCTTGCCGCCAGCAAACTTTCTCCCGACAGGACAGCGGTCCAAATTGGCCAAGCACTCTGTCTTTTTTTTTCTTGACACCTAACGTGAATATTTTATGTGATATGATAGCAAGAGAGCTGACGCGGACAAAGAAATTGACTTTGTGCATCGGAACAATCATGCCACCCTTTTGCGTACTGCGTGAACTTTGAAGTTCTGAATTTAAAGAACCGTGTATACGTATACTTCCTTGGCGCCTTGATTGCTTTGTTTGCAAATTGCACATGCTATACATCATATATATATATATATATATATATATATATATATATATATATATATATATATATATAGGTTTGTTTCGGTTTATGGGGTTTAACGTCCCAAAGTGACTCAGGCTATGAGAGACGCCTTAGTGGAGGACTCCGGAAATTTCGACCAGCTGGGGTTCTTTAACGTGCACTGACATCGCACAGCACACGGACGCCACTCCGTTTCGCCTTCATCGAAACGCAGCCGCCGAGGCTGAGATTCGATCCCGCATCCTTGGAAACAGTAGTCGAGCGCCGTAACCACTGCGCCACCCCGGCGGGGTTATATATATAGTACATATTTTTAGTAATGAAATAAAGGAAACCAAACGGTGGTTTGAATCGTGTAGGCCCTGTATCTCACGAAATCTTTTCATTTTTGACGCCATGTGGTGAATAGAATGCCTAACCAAACACGTTACCACTCCTCGTCGAACTGGCGTACTGTTGATTATACTCCCTGCGCGAAACTGTCGCCTCCTCCCGTCGAATTGAAGCGCTCATATAGTTATGCGCGCGTTTTCCCTCATGCATTCGCTTTCAAGACACCAAAATTGCCCTTCGACTTCAAGAATTGCGATCATGGTGGAGCCGAGATCGTTTCTTAAACTTTCCCCCTCCATTTTATGGATATGCAAATGCCTCCTGCTGCTCGCCTTCCGTTCTCGCGGGGCGCCAGCGGCTTTTTCACGCGGATTCGGTGTTCATTATTTTTTCTTATTTTTTTTTTTGTTCACGCCCACTTTACTCTCGACGACGGTCCCGTTTATGTCGTGATTGCTTCCCTTCCCCGCATTTCTATGAAGAAGCCGAGTTAAAGTATAAGTGTGTGGGTGCCGCATTAGGGCAAGGATTTTTAGATTTTTATTTCCCAACGTTTTCAATTTCCTCACGTTTTCGTTTCAGGCGGCCATACGCTCCGGTTTGGGTGGTAATTTTCTCTTTTATAATTTTCTTTCTCACTTCTGAGGTCCCAGATTCACCCCACCGTGTCCTATAGCGCCTTCTTTCGCTAAATTACATATTTCGAGCGTCCCTGATGACAGCGCGGGAGGACTGGCGTAGCGGGTTGCAATTGTTGGAAGGATGTGCTTATTAATGCTATTACCGTGAATATCAATGATACTCAAAGCAAACAGCGGTCGAAAAAGAAAAAAGAAATCTGCTCATAGGGGCCTATTTCTGAGCGGAGATCACGACTGCATATTTTTGAACTTGGTACATTACTGCGTCGTGTAATGTTGGGAATCAATATGTGGCAGAACTCGGCGCGGTTTTCTTGCTGGCGGAATGTAGCTTCAGTAGAGACCCTGATGTTACGAAGTTAGATAACGCTGAGGATTGGGTTGCTTGATCTGTGCAATGACCTAACTTTACTGTGATAGGGCCCTCTGTGATTTAGTTAAAGAAATTTGCATTAGTTATCTCCGAGTTCAACAGCGGTACCTGAAGGTCTCGTTCTTTTTCGAGGGTTGGGGGGGGGGGGGGGGGGGGGTGGAGGGTTTATTGGTCACTCAATAGCTTCCTTGTTCACGTCGGTACGGGCGTGTGCTTTCTCGTACGCGTTCGAAACGTTCGCGAAGTTCTATCGAAGTGTGGGTTTTCGGTCAGTTGTTTACCTCTCTTTTCGTATATCTTGATTTTTCCGTGAACAAGGGGGCTAATATGGAATTCTGTTATTTCATTCCCTTAAGAAAAAAAATTTACTTGGATTTGTTCTCTTGGTACTTGCAGGCTGCAGCAGTCTCATTTCCCTAGTGGTACAAACCATAACGACTGTGAAGACCTGTTTAAGGATTTGAGACGTTAAATGGAATCATGCGAATGGTTTGACTACATTGCTCACCTCCTTGTCTGCTAAAATAAGTGGCAGTCTAGTCAATTCAAGCAACGGCATAAGTAGTTAGCTGGCTATATTAACTACTTCCAGCAGTGACCCGAAATTGAAAAAAAATAAATAAATAAAAATTAGTTTCAGAACACGCGCACGCACCGATGTCGCATACAAGTGACACAGTTCGATTTCATCACCTCCATATCATGAAAATTGGTGCCAGTAATTTGGGTTTCGACATTGGACTTGTGAGTGAAGTTTCTCTGGGCAAACCTCAAATAAATATAGTGGGAATCATTTGCGATCTACGCTGCTATTATCTGGGGTCCAGCCAACATTTATGCGTAGTCTCTCGCATTTGACAGCAGAGACAGTGGGCACCGGCTGTAGAGGCGATGACACGACGACGGTGGCAGGGGTTCATTTTTCTCTGGTTACGAAAAAGGGGGTACGACGGCCAGCAGTCTTGACGGGACGAGATGAGCTGCCCATTCGTACCTAATCCCTCCGGTGGGGATTAGAAGCGCGCCGACAAGAAGCCTTGTGTACAGGGCAAAACAAAGCCTCTCGGCTGAACTGAGCTGGATAATGAAGACAGCAGCTCCCCGTTCGCGACATACTCCGAGCAGGTGTTTGACCTTCCTGGGGGCGCCGTTGTGGGGTGCGCTCAGCCGTCTACCGATTCTCTCACGGGTTGTTGTCCTCTTGTTATCGAAACTCCTTCTCCAGCTGGGAATACAAGATCGCCGTCGCCACCAGGGTAGTTGATCCTCGCCACCGGAAGGTCTACGAGGAGGTTCGAGAGACGCCTCCGGCAGTGGGCGGAACCTCGGGTGTTCGCGCGTGTCCCACCGATTGGACTGTACCAAATGCATTTATTTGAACTGGCAATCACGGATGGTACTTAAGCGGTGAAATTGTTTCCATCGACAAATCTGCTCTCATTTGTCTACCTGTAAATATCTGTGTAAAAAGTATGTGGAAGCTTTCTTTTGCCACTCCTTGCCTGTCTTGCAAAGGTACTTCCTTTGAGCCTCACCTGAAGTGCTCCCTTCGAGCCTCAGCTGCAGCAGCAGTCCCTCGCAGCCCCCGGGTCGTCGTCTCGCTCCTACTGATAACACTGCGATGAAGTCTTCACCCCCGAACCCGAGCGCATGAACGCCTCATTTGCAAGCTCACGGTGAAATCTGACGGGAAATGCTTTTTGAACTGAGATGCAACGCACATTTGAGGCGCATACCTCTGTGCTTTTTTCTTTTATACCTCGATCGTAGTGCACATAGATTTACGCACGAAAAGGGAGTCCAAATTGTGTACAAACAAGCGCAACGAAAGAAACCTTCCGAAATCGTTCGCAACTACTGCGTACAGTTCTGTTTATATATGGTCACGCTAAAATCTTGCCACTCTTTATCGTTCCATACCAAAATCGTGTGTTTAGCGTGATGCATTCATGTCACAGGCGCCACATGATGTGGCCCAACTGCGATGCATTCTAGCTTTTCGGTGCGTTTATTGCCACATTCAGTGCATATTAAGGCAGCTGTCGTGCAGCTGAGCTTTTTCGCTATGCGCATATTACAAATCGAACACCCCTCTTGAGGTTCCAGTCGCGCATGCCTACACAAACGCACGGCCAGTGCATGATGTGCGCAGGAATGCAGGCTACGTGGGCATGAATATACCGCGCGCCAAGTTGTGGTGGAAAATAATGAGCTCAGCACTGTTAGCCATCTTTTCCAAAGCAAGGCTGTTCAATGCTATGGTTGTTTTCACGTGATGATGAAAGAGGGAAAAGGTCACGTTTCCACTGGGTTTCGTGATTTTCTTGTGCGTGCGCGCGCGCGCGCGCTTGTATGTGTGTGTGTGAGAGAGAGAGGCGCGTGCAACTCTTCTCTCACAGTGCGCGTTTCTCGACGTGTTGCAATTAAGCTGTATGTGGAGAGGTGAAGGGAGGTTTATCTATCTTGACTGCCTGTCTTTGTGTTTTTTCGTTTAGTTTGCGTGAAAATTTTCAACTTTACACGTTTTTACACGTTTTCGTCAATGCCGAACCGGCTAGGTCTAATTGGCTCAAGGAAGTAGCTGTTGAATCCTTTCCCCTTGACTTCCATTCGTCCGAGCTCTCCGAACTGAAGTTCGTCCCTACAGCCTGGTTTATCATCAAGCTTCGAATATTCGAGTTGAAAGCAGCGTTGACAAAAGAATGAAGGTCACATTTGCATACATGCCGCATGTCTCGCGATAGCAGTTTCTTCGGCGCGTGCAGTGAAGAAAAACACTCGAGCAGAGAGGCGTTCATCATCGTTTCGAGGCTTGAGGCTGGGGCCTTTTCTTTGAGGGCTTTTCGCGACGCCTCTGTGTATACGTCTAGCCGCGCCGCCGCTGCCTGCGTGGTGCTCCTCCGAAGAAAGGCTGTGCGCGCGTCAGCAAAAGAGCGCCTCCTTGATGAGGAGGGCGCCGCTACGCGCGCGGTGGTGGTCCTGCTTCTGTTCTCGGAGCGAGTGTTCTCGTATATATAATACGGTCGTGATTGAGCAGTGCGTTAGTTCTACGTGGCATGGCATCGTCCCGTGTCTCCTCTCTTCCCTTTGTGTTCGTTCCAGCGCTGCGAAACAGTCCGGATAACCGGGAAATTGATTGCGCATGGATATATTTTGCTGAACCACTGTACCAGAGCCGCTGCTCAGAAGGAGGAAGAAAGGAATTTAAGTTAAAAAAAAAAGGGGGGGGGGGGGGAGGGGTCATGAAATCGGTGTTCGAGTGCGCCGCGGCACGCTTCCTTTCGCGCACTCAACTCGCGAATTGTGCGGGCCTAGTTGGCGATGCGCTCGTGTGGAAGCCATTATTTCCTCCGTGGTGTTATACGGACTGGGAAAAGCAGGAAAAAAAAAAAAAAAAGGCTGTGAATATTTGGTCTCGTGGCACTGTCGACTTATTTTATTTTTATGTGTTTTTTATCGTTTCAGTCAATGTGAGTATCTAAATGTGCAGGCGTGTGGGTGTGTGCGTTCGTCGGGGCAATAACTCGCCGCTTCCGCCTTTGAAACGTTGATTTTTTTTTTTTGTTTTTTACGTTGCCTGCCATTGTGCTTGCCTCTTGAGTAGCAGCAGCAGCTGCTGCTGCAGCAGTGCCAGTTGGATTAAAGCGCGCGAAATGCGTCGATCCCGCATTTGCTTTTTTCTCTCCTTCGCGAATGTGTCTGTTCGTCTTCTTCGCTCTGCATAGGCCTATAAAGGCTTTACGCGTGACTCGAGGGTATTGACGTTAAACTCGGTGGAGGAGCTGCGTCGTTCATTTTCATTTCATTGTATCTGTTTTCATTTTTACTTGATCTAAAAGAAAAAGTCCCAAGTCTGAGTTTGTGGCATGGAGCGAAAACTTCCTTGTGCGGGATTTTGCTATTTTGGGAAACCGCCGTCAAAGGAAATTGGCTGGCGCCCTTGGCCACTGTTGACATTTGGAGGTTGCGGGTTCAAATCCCATGCGTGGAAATGTTGAGTCTCTAGGCGAGGAGGAAGTTCCAATAGCATTTTGTTGCTGATGCGTTTACTATAAGTCAATAAGCTGAGGCAGTCGCTTCATGATGTTGCTCCTGTGTGAGGTGCGGTCACAAGTATGGCCTGTATGGCCCAAGGCTTTTCTTTTATTTGGAGAAAAATGTGGTTGCTCGAGGGATAGCCGATTATACTCGGTAACTTTGCAGGAAGGATGATTATTACAGTCCGGGAGGAAAATGAATTTTTCATTTTTTTATTTTGTATCCAGTCATCCCTGTCCCCCGTTCAACTTGCTCCTTCATGAGCGTCCGTGCGTGCACGCCTGCTTCTTTTACTGCCCTGGGCCATTCTAGCGAAAATGCTATGAAGATGGCGTGAATTTTATTAATTAATTTATTAATTTTTTTTTTGCGTAAAGTTCCGATATGGGAACAAGTGCTCTTGTCTTCTTGTATGGGACATTTCAGGGCTGCGCTTGTACGGTTATTTTATTGGTGTCAGCTATGCGCACGTTGTCGGTGTCGCGACAAAGTTCACGGTCAGTGATCTGCGGAATTGAGAGCGCCGGGACACTAGTGATTGATTGATTGATTGATTGATTGATTGATTGAAAAACGCAATTTCTTCATGCCCTTTATGTGCACATGCTGGGGGCACATTTACCGAGCTTGTGGCCCCACCGCTCTCACGGTGGCCGCTGTGGGTATAGTGATTAGATTGCCGTCGACTGCCGTAACGCTTGCTTCTCGGGCCTTTTGCCACAAATACCTCCAAGTTTGTCTAGAGGAGAGTGCTGGTCATGCTGTCACATATTAGTGCAAGCGCCCAGCCGCTGTAGGTGGCCGGGCGAATCGCAGCAGCAACTTCTTTGTGCTTCATTATCCGCATCTCCAAAAATTGATGACATTCCCATCCAATGTACATAGGCAGCGGTTGTCGGGCTTCGGCAGCCAAGGCACATCCCGTCGTCGGCGTCATTCTTGACAAAAGTCAACTTTCAAGTGTTGGATGAGTGCAGTCGCGACTTGACGGATCAGATTTTGCGTGACCGGCACATTAGGCAACAGGTCGGTGTATAAATACTGAAAAAGCCTGCAATGAATACTCCAAAAAACGTAGTATATTGGTGGTTGAAGGTTTAACTGAGTAATCTTTAATAAGTTTTGTTTCTGTGTTTGTAGGAAACCACACTGGCTGTAGTGTAGTCACTTCTGATGTCACTTTTCTTTTTTTTTATTACGCAAGCTTGCCATAAGGCATATTGTAAAAACTATGTCACTGTTGTTATGTCACTTAGTCACCGGGGGTCATCACTAAGCGTAACCAAGGCATTGAAAAGAATGGATTATCTTAGCCCCGTAACAGTCAGCAAGTATTATTCGAAAGTCATCGTAGCTTTGTCTGTAGCATTTATTTTGTTCTCTAAAGTTAAATATCTAGTAGAGGTAGGTTTTCGATTTTTGGCACAAGGAAGAGAGCCTCGACTTCTGACGATTGAAGCCAATGAGTGAATGCCTAGTTAATTTGACCTGACTAACTTTCTAACGTTGGAAGACGAAAATGAAAAAAAAAAAAAAAATAGTTCGTTTCACGGGGATCAAGATTTTACGTCTTTCTTAAAAGCTTGGTAAACTTAGCCCGGAACACGCGGTATACAGAATCTAGCTCCTAATTTTCCCAGTAGAAGGCGTGAGGGGAATTCTATCGCCAGAACAACCTTCGCGTTATCACAGCTCAAAAGTACATCTCGTTAAGACCGGATGTACAGCCTTTGTCAAAAGTGTAAAGCCCGGGGGCTCTAGCTTTGAGCCGTGTAGCGGCGCTGATTTAGCATTAGTGGAGGTCCTTTCCATTGGAGAGGGTAGGACAAAACTTCTTACCATCAAGAGATTCGGAACACTGGACATGCATTACAAGCCACACGAAGCTGCTCTGAAGCAGACCCACTGAGCTCCACACTTTTGACAAAGACTGTACGTGCGCAGCTTAGCCGAGTACAACTCTCCATTTCGTCCTACTGCGCGGGCCAGCGACGCAACCACCCCGTTAGGCCACCGAGTGAATTTCGAGGCCGTGATAAACGCATTTCAAAAGGAATCGTGTCGGCTGGCCAGACTTTCAGCAGCATTTCGCCGGCGGATCCCTGTGCTACGTGGAAAAGCTAACTCACCGAGCTTGCAGACGCGTATTCTTGATCTTCGGTATTTCGAACCACATTGCTGATGCGAAATTTTTTTATAAATTCACCGCCTATGTTCGCGGCCTTCTCTGTCTCTATGTAATATTGCCCTCTGAAATAAATAATAATGAAGTTTATCGGATAATTTTAATTAATTACTATTTAATTTTGAGCTCTGTCCCGTACAATCCACCCGAACAGACCTCATCGGCGTATTTCTCGAATTTAAAAAAAAAAAAAAAGGCATACTTAAATGCCAAGAATATATCACTGCGTACAGGATCATCGGCCGGACAGTCGCAAGCAATGCAATTCGACGCTTATTTCATTTTAAACAGTTGAATACTAATAGCTGCGATGCTCGGATGGTGAGCGCAATGTAGTGGAATCGAATCCCGATCATGACGCTCAGATTAGGTCGAGGATGAGAATACGGATGCCTGTCTGCACGATATGGGGTAAAAAATTTTCCGCATCTTTGCTGTGTACGGATTTCCTTTTCTTTCTTTGTTTATTTCAAAGCAGACAAGGGATTACATCAGACACTGAAGGATCCCTAGTCAGAGGCTAGTCGTGGATCCCAAAATGGATACAAGTATGTCTACTGACGACTCGGGAAGAAACGAAAGTACATATTTACCGGTGCGAAATGAAACAACTAGAATACAAAACAACATGACACAAACTAAAAATCTATTACATGATTTTTATTATCTATTATTTTATTGCGTTAAACGACACTGGACATTCCGAATTTTTTTTTCTTTTGTTAAAAATTAATTCCAAAGCCTCTTTTGTCCATGATAATGTTTGTTTGCCAAGAAAAGACTCATTCATTGCTGAGAAAAATATGAAAAAAAAAAAGGAAATGGAAGAAAATTGTTCAGACTCGCGGTGTTTCCGGGAGGTAAAGACTCTGTGATCCACACTTGGAGGTGCGCGGTGAAACGGCCGCCTTACATTTCTTTTCTTTTTTTCTTTCTTTTTTTTTTTTTTTTTTTTTTCATGGCCTGCAAAGACACCGCTTTCAGGGGAAAGCAGTCTGTATACCGCTTGAACGGTGCTAATCTGTCGACAGATACCAGCTTCATTTTGTTCCTGCAGTGTCCCCGTAAAGTGATACTCGACCATACCGAACGGAGCGATGCCCATTACACGCCTACATCGCCGATACGCGTATTTCAGCTCGTTCCGTGCGCGGAGCTGTGTAGCTACGCTGCATGGATGTTGTCCTTTTCCTGCTCGGTGTGGTCCTAGATGAGAAGATTGACCCGCATTGTTCTTGTGCGCTGGCGTGTGCTAAGTTTGCACGTGGCATCGCTTTCTCGGTATCCGTTGTTTCCCCACTGTGCCCTTTGTTACCACAATACTTCGCTGTCCAAGTGGAACAAAACATAATCGATGTGTTGCGTTTCGCTTCGCGCCCTTGCTTGCTCGCGCATGCGTGTTAGGGATGCCTTTTCATGAGTGCGCCGCACTTCTTTAATGCATGATGTGTGCTCGTCAGTAGGGTTAGGTCAGGTAGCATAATTTAATGTGTGTGTGTGTGGGTTTGTTCTGTACGTGTGTGTGTGTGTGGGGGGGGGGGGTGCATTTTCTTTCTAAGCAGCTTCAAAAAATCTGTACAACGGCCCCAAGCAGTGTACTGCAAACAGGGGGTTTTTCCTTTGGATGCTCCTCTGTGATGGGGAACGTACCGTCTGTCATAATTTGGCTAATGGGTCTTTGCAGCTATTTCTGTCGAAAACCTTTTTTCATTTATACTTTCGTATTTCACCGGCGCGCGTCAGGGTCGTATAGTATCTGGCTGTTTTTCATTTATTTCATTTTTTTTTTGTCGCCTACCTCAGACTCTTAACGATACGCCATGTGAGTCAACGAAAGGGCGGCAAGTAAACGAGAAACTTCATGTCGTGCGCAGCTTACTAAAAAAAGGCCGACAGCGTCCACTTTGTGGGAGCTCGCTTCTCGGCGCCGAAGGAGCCAACGTTGTCGCCAGGGGATGGTATAGAGACGTAGCACGTGAAATTGTGTCTTCCTACACATAGTTAACGGTGGCTAGGACGAAGTACAGAAACACGAAAATGTGTCCGCCGAACGATTAAATTTCCCATCGGCGGCGCGCCGCTGCGAGCTCCGGGCGACCATCGGAGCCCACGCATGTCGTCTCCACGCGACGCGGCCGAACGCTTTCCCCATGTTCGCTCGCTGTCTCGATGCGTCGCATGCGTCGAAAGGAGCGAGAGCGTGTGTCTCGGCTTTCCGCGTAGCACTGCTTAATTAATAAAGACCCGATGCCCTGCGCATCGTTGCTTCTTCTTTTATTAATATTATTTTTTTACGCCTAGTGTACGGGGCTTTGTGCGGGTGACATGCTGTGCCTCTCATTCGGGCTGCAAGGCGTCTGGAGCGGTGCCAAATGACTTCAATCTCTGCGCGTGCGTGGGCGTCTGCGGAATGCGGACCCTCGACCATTTGTCGAATATTTATCCCCCTCCCCCGGCTTCCTTGCAGATTGCTTTGGACATGCTCTCAAGGCGGCACGACGGGAGAGAGTGGAGTGAAGGTAGAGGGGCAGGGGAATGAAGAACATTGAGGTATACTTCTTCGGGAAATGGCTTTGCATTACAACGCCGGGTACACGTAGTTACGATCGAAGGGACGTGGACGGGGGGCGGCTGTGTATTACGGTACATGTATTCGGCGCGTGTAGAAAGTTATATGACCTCTAGTTATGCGCCCTGTATAAAAGCGCATTTTTCCGGTATTTGTGTTGTTGAGGTAAGCGCGCGCGCTTTCTTCATAGCTAGCATGTCGCACGAATATTTTCTTCGACATAATTGTGCGGGGTCTGTGGGTGTTTTATCTGCGTGTGAAACGAGTGTTTTAATAGGTGGCCGTAAATGCGTTTTAAGTTCGAGACAACATTTACGTGGGGCGCCGTGGTCATTCCATGGGAAATGACGTTCTGACAAACTGTAGGCGCTTAATGCTCGGCGCATACCGGTCGAAGAATCTTGAATGCCGCTTTGTGTTCTTCTCTTTGTATTTTTTTTTTTTTTTAGCTGTGCGCTTCTATGCGCGAGTGCGATTAGCGCGCGCTCCTTCGATGGGTTACGCGCTCACGGCGTAGTAACGTGTCGTCAGATTTTCATTAGTGACGTGCGTGAATCTCGTCACCTATTCGAACTTCTCCACAGAAAAGGAAACAAGCTGATAGCGTATACGTTTTTTTTTTTTTTTTTTTTTGATGAAAAGCTGACGGTAGCGGCGCTCGGCTGGTGCGAATATTCAAGCTTGGTCAGCTGAACGATGTGTCAATCAGTCGTGCCTAAGGCATACTAAAAAAGAAACAAAAAAAAAACGTGTTTTATGCTTTACACTTCGTGTAGTGGGAATGAGCGCGGTTTCTGGGCGCACTTACTGGCAGTTCACAAGGTCGTTCAGTGCACTGGGATTGTAGATAGTGGCAACGTTCAGATTGATGTTGTTTATATTCTGGCTTGCTGGCTGTTTTTATTTTGTGTCGGTAATTAACGCCAGAAAAATGTTTATCTTTTCTCACGTTCATATTGCGATGTCATTATGATGCTGTAGACGCTGTCCCCCTTCGAAAGCAGCTGCTGTTAACGACCCATAAAATCGTCGCGATGAGAGTGTAATTCGCTTTTTGCTTCGCAGTGGTTTCGTGCGCGGGTGTGGGCGTACGCGCACATTGCGGAGCGTTTCAGTTGCGCTAGCTGTGCAGACATTTGGGTATATGCTTCGGATTTTGTTTCCCGCTCTTCCCAGCTTTCATCACCTTTTTTCTACTGTAGCTTAGGTGCGCATGCTGGCGACGCTGGGTCTGACTTCTTAGTTATGGAATAATTTTGTGCCTTTGTTCGTGCTTGGCTGCATGTTTGATCACCAGAACAGTGCCATGGAAGTACAATGGTATAGTCTAAATATTGAATGGGTTTTGATGAAAGGAAAAGCGAACTAATAACTGTCTCACTTCTTCTAGGTATACGCGTGAGAGGAGTATGGGGCGAGTGAAATAAAGGAAGAGAGAGAAAGAGATGCCGTAACGGACGGCTGCGGATGAATGTCGGACCATCTAGGGACCTTTAACATGTACTGAGATCGCACAGCACACTGGCACCTTTTGCACTTCGGCTACGTGGTTGGGGCTGCGAACTGTTCACCGTTGTCAGTTTCGATTTGACCTCTCGGCTCTTTGTACTCTTTCCGTTTTGTGCATTGCCACTAAAAACTAAGAAAACAATTGAACGCTTTCACGTGTGTTACTTCTCTGGTGTGTGTGCGTGTAAGTTTGGAGGAAGGGGGGGCGTAAGGGTGTGGGTGTTTTTCCTTTCGGATAGTAATTAAATGTGGCGATCAACGCTATCGGAAGCCAGCAGGCCTAAATGTCGTTCCGTGACTAGATGGTCGTCATGGCCCGGTTGTAGTTGGTCTGATCACCAAGGCAACTGCCGTGGTCGGCAAGCTCATGTCTGCGAGTCATTTGCCCAGTTGCTGCTGGTGGCGCGTCGCGCCCTCAGAATTTAGTAAAAGAATTGTTATCATGCTCATATCACGTTAATGCGAATATACAGTGTAAATCAGGGTAAGCTGGGGGGGGGGGGGGTGTCTTTATTTGATTTGATATATAGGTGTTGCCACTCCCATGAGGAATAAATACTACCAGAATTCACTGGGAATAGCAGGGACCTAAAAAAAAGTATCATAGATCAGGAATTCAAATTGCTGAATATTACATTAAAAAAAAAGCTCTAATAATATATAAGCTGCATTTCATAATGTTACATATCAATGTTATAGAAATTGAGTATGCTTCGAGGTAGAAACCATATATACTACAACTTGAAAAAAAAAAGAAAAATGAAATAGACGTGGCGTGGCGCGCGGCTCACAACACAGGAGGTCATTTCGGCTGACTGAATGGTGCAGTATTTCATATCTGAACCTTCAGCAGGATTTGTTCTCTTTCTGCTCGTGCGGAATGCGGAACGCATGCGAATGGTGAACAATTTCCACGTTTGGAGCGCGGAAAGCAATGTACATAGGCGGATAACGGTGGCTGTATACATTTGCTAGACAGCCCGTTTCGTGATTTTATTTCTACGCCATTCGCAAGCCCGCGGCTGCCTGCGACTGTGCAAGTCGCGTACTCGGGCTCCCGCCGCATCTTTTGTTATGCATAAGTTTTTCACTACTCTTGGATCCTCTCTTCACCTCCTCCCCCGCATTTTTTTTTTTTCCTTGTGCGCATGGATTCATTTTTAATTCAGGGTCTTATTCAATGGAGGCGGAATGTTCCTGCACTGCTCGGGAAGTGGATTGCGTTTATTTAAGCCGTTCAGTGCATTCGCCGCCTGTAAATATTTAAACTTTGGCTGCCCGACTGCTGAAGTTAACGCTTTCCATTTCCTGCTCCTGCTATGGTATATAGGCGTGGGCCTCCATTCGGAAGAGAGCGGCCTTTATGGTTGTTACGCTCACTCGTGCCGGCGCTCTATAATTGAAAGACAAAACCACTGTGCCCTGTGAGCTTGCGGTCGATGGCTCGTTCACCCGCCTCCCTCAGTCGCGCTCATAAATAATGGCGGCCACTGTCAGCTGGGCTTACTACACGCCAGGGACTTGGGTGGCCCCAGTGGCGAGATTTCTTTTCGCTTCTGCTCTAATGTGTCACGTGCAGCCATTAAAGTATAGTCAGAGCTTAATCATCTAGCATGCTGGTTTTGTGGAGCTTTGGGAAGACCGAAGCGTAAAACGCTGCAAACTATGGAAAGCGCCAACAGCGTGGCGCAGAGCGCATCGGTTGTGGGAGAACAGTAAATGATATGGTTGACCGTTATTGAGAAATATCAACCGTGCAAGTTACCGAGGTGGCCGCAGTTTTCGTACATTTCGGTCTTGGAGATATTTTTAAATTGTTTTGGCAGGTAGCAAGTGACATTTTAGCATTGAGTCCTCGGCGTCTCCCGCAGAGCCAACACGCACGCACGCACACACACATACACACACGCGCGCACGCACACACACGCACGCTGCACGCACGCACGCTGCACGCACGCACGCTGCACGCACGCACGCGCGCACACACACACACGCACACACACACACACACACACACACACACACACACACACACACACACACACACACACACACACACACACACACACACACACACACACACACACACACACACACACACACACACACACACACACACACACACTCTCTCTCTCTCTCTTGGAAGTCTCGACCACGCGTCTCATTGTCGGGCTCTCAAATTTGGCGCGTGCCCGGAGCAAACATTCTCCTCTTCGTTGCGCAGTTCGGTGAGCAAGTGTTCCGACGCTGCATTCCGTGTAAACAGTGGAGAGGCGTGCACACCTTCGCGATGGTTGTGTCAGGACGCGTATTCTTTAGACTGTTCAGCTGGCGCGCCAAGGAAGTTCGCTCGCTTCGTGCTTGCGCTCACATGCAGATGTCTTAAAGGAAGCTGCAGCGATTTCGCCTTGAGGAAAGGCAACGCTTTTCTGCACCTTTTTACGCTCTTCACTTATACGAGTCTCCGAACGTCAGCAGCTTTAAACAAAAGGAGAAGCGGGCTCACTCGTTATTTCGCCCCTGTCTTCGTGCTGAGTAGCGCGTAGGGAAGTTTCGTGCTTGAGGACGGAGAGGCGCGTCGCGCCCTGCAGCCTGGGAATGCTGTCATGGTCCCTGCCGCTGTCTGTCACAACTAAGTCGCGCATGTACGGACTCCGTTTACACACCGCGTTCTGCCGCCTCAAGTCTATGGGCGGGTGTCGTAGTCGCCCATGTCTTCGTGTTCAACCTGGGCTTCATCCTCAGTTCTTCGCGCCCTGTTTGCCTTGCTGGCGTGCAGAATGTCACTCGCAGTGAAGCTGTGTGCATGACGAAACTATGCAAACTTTCCTCCACACTTGTTTCATCTGTACGGCTCTCGGAAACACGCGTACACGTTTATGCCGAGAGAATCTGTGCTTGCCTCTCCGTTTTTTTTTACGCACTCGTCCACTGGAGAGACGCGGGGCTTGAACAGTTCTACTTACAATTGCTTCAATCATATTGGTGCTTGTTGCTGGCCTGGCGCGTCCGCTACTCGCGTACTCGAAAACAGTACCGCGTTGCCGCGCGGGCAAATGCCCAAAAAGACCATGCACGGGGTCGTCGGGGCGTCGTGCGAGATTTCGGTAGCTTTGCTAATGCCGTTTCATCACCTGCTGCTTCCGGAGCCCTTGCACCCGCGCGGCCCCTCTTCGTCGGCGTCGGCGTCATAGGCGGCGGCGCTATCGCCACGGACGAAATGGGTCGACCACGTATCGCGTGGATGGGGCTATTGAAAACGGCGTTGCCGCGGTTGCGTCCCGCTTGCGGGCGAGACTTGCGTCGGTCGTGATGGGTACCGGAAAAAACACCGCCAGAACTGTAGCTATTAAAGTGGCGTTGTTAGCTGGCTTGCTTCTGGGCAGATAACAAGTGTCCTTTCTATATATAAGCGCGATTGCACGCCTTGCTCGCACCGACGACTTGGGTTTGGCTGCATCGTTGCGGCTTTTGAGCGATATACTCTGCTGTCGAAATACTGCGTTACAGAATTCGTGTCTTTTTTGCATAATGAACTGACCTCACTTGTCTCATCGCCAGTGATATCAGGCAATCAACGACGCGAGAAAGTGCAATTAATTTAAGTTTTTTTCTTCCAGTTCATTTTGTATGCACTCAACTTTTATCATTATTTTCCTAAATGGATTGGGAGACCAAATTTTCAAGCTCCAAAAGGTATGTTATGTGTTGTTACGACCAAGCATCCGCATTTGCGCGCTCTATTGTTCGC
The DNA here is from genome assembly GCF_055883805.1 of Amblyomma maculatum. Lineage (NCBI taxonomy): Eukaryota > Metazoa > Arthropoda > Arachnida > Ixodida > Ixodidae > Amblyomma > Amblyomma maculatum. The sequence goes on along the minus strand of NC_139345.1, from coordinate 107,717,303 downwards.
CTGTGGGCATGGATAAGTGCTGTGAATATGTGGTGATGGTCCAATGGCTCTAAGTGAGCCCGTTTCCAGGAATCCTGTTTTGTAAGCCTGTTTTGCTTTGTGGACAACCTGCAAATGCCAAATTGACCCTGTCAAGAGAACGTCTGGAAAAACACAAAGAAACGTCCCCCTGCGGGAAAATGCAGGAAGTGCTTTCTTTCTTTTGTTCACCCTTCCAGTCGAGAAGCCCTATCGTCCAGTGAGGAATGTCTACTTTCCAAAGGAGACGACAGAGTGACATGTCCGCTGACGTGCAGGACAAGAAAGGAGCATGACGCATACAGCCATTAAGTGATTTCCCAGGAATGCAGGAAAGATTTGCAATTGTCGAAAACGGACAATGCTGGGAGCGGATGCGGCGCCACGTGCACTCGGGTTTCTGAGAAGTAAAACCACTTGTCAGAACCAGCCTGTGGTTTCTTTGCTGAAGAATAGAAATGTACCTCCTCTCCTCGCCGTTCCCAAGCTTTTCCCGCCAACAAGTGATCACGCCCAACGAATGAATGCCGGACCAGTCAGTGCTTCAGACCATCAGTGCAGTGATGTGTTCGATTGGATGCCGATACCTGAGGGGCGTGCCCTGGATTTGGTTGGTCAGCATCTTCAGAGAGGGGCTGGACATAGGGGGTTTTAAGGACGCTGCAGAGCACGAAATGTCGCTCTGGGCCCTGGGTAAACGGCTCATCCAGTCGCTTCTCGCTATGAACTCTTAACGCTGATGTACCCTTCTTTTTCGTGTAAATAATCTTGTAAATAAGTTTCTCAAAGTGCCATTAAACCTGCTTGTACATATTTCACCAACTTCGAAGATTCAATCCTACTTCAACCCCGAGTCTCTGCACGCTACCAAGTGAAGGCCGGGTCGACGTAGCCCCAGCGTCACGACAGTGTTTACTCTGTAAGTAAGGTCACCCACGGCCATGCATTAGATACAACAAATCTTTGACATATATATTTTGATTCAGTTCCAAGGAGTCGCTAAATGCCCTTTCTCTCGATCGAGACCTGCCGCTAGCACCGTAATTGATAGGAACGATATCAGCGAATACTAGTGGCGTCACAGAACAGCAGCGTGACGTACTATCAACGTTGCAGCGATGCACGACATCTACCAACCACTGCAGCGGCGGTCGGTATAGGCTGATGGGCAGGCGCCGCCGCAGGTGCATCAACCCTAGCAAAAACCCCGCCTCTGAGACTGTATACGACCTGACCGCCTTTCTGTATGCTATTCGAAATACAGATAAGCGAGACAAGGCGTATGTTCACACTTCGGCACTCTGCAGAAAAATACTCAGCGGACGAAGGAAAAGCACAAACGCAGCATTTTGGCAAACTGAAGTATTTCAGTAGATCAAGCATTTATCACAAAACTTCTCAGCCAAGCATAAAATGCAGAAGCAAAACCAAATAAAGGCGGATACAAAATAGTGCTCTGCAGACCTTCTAAGGGTTCTTTCCTGTTTAGGATCATCGTCGAGGATTATCGCAATTTTTCAAGCTTTTCTTAAGGGCATAATACTCTGTCTCATCCCCCCCCCCCCTCCTGTTTTCCATGCCTCGTAAGAAGGAGAAAAACGGCATTTTACCAATAATAATAATAATAATAATAATAATAATAATAATAATAATAATAATAATAATAATAAATTGGTTCATAGGAAGGGAAAGGCGCAGCATCTGTGACACTTGTTATACCCTAGTCAGACGGACACGCTAACCGCAGTTATGCTTAACTACGGTTAACCGGAAGAACCGTGGTTACAGGAAACCGTCATCTCGCCGCTGCCACACGGGGATTAGGCCCACCGTTCGGTGGTTTGACAGCGATCACGTGGTTCCCAAATAGACAACCAAATTGCCATTAATTTCTTACAATAAACGACTTAATAACACTACACGGTAATGTTTTTATCCACAAGGTATATGCACGTTGTGCAGCTACACGTGAATGCGCTATAGGGCCCTTCGTCCATGACTTGCAGGCCAGCGTTTAGGTCGGCAGCAATCGCCGCATAAATGCGTGCGTTTCTCGTACAGGCCCGCAAAGCGTGGAGCCTATCCTCCCACAGCCGTATTAAAATCATCGTTGCTTCATGCGACCACAGAAGTCTCGTAGCTGCAGCCGGAGATGCCAGATATGCAGGAGGCACAGCGCACGTACCACTCAGAGACGCCGCCATCTTTACTCTGGTTCACGGTTTGAGCGATGAAACCGAGGTTGCCCAGCTCGGTTCGCGCCAACCGTAGTTAGCGGGCTAACCGCGTTCGGTTCCGCCGTGCGAACAACCGCAACCGCGGTTACCAATAACTACGGTTATCGTAACCGCGGTTAAGCATGCCCGTGTGACAAGGGTATTACTGTTGGCACCTGAACCTGATGTAAGGGAAGGAAAGGGGGAAACTAGAAAGTGAGAAAGAGGAGCCGTAGTTGAGGGCTGCAGAGTGATTTAGACCTGCTGGGGATATTTGTGCACTAACATCACCCAGCACACGGACGCCTCTCCGTTTCGCCTCTATTGAAACACAGCCGCCTTAGGTTGGGATCGAACCCGGAAACTCCGACACAGTAGTCGGGCATCCCAACCGCTGCACCACCACGGCGGGGCTCGTTTCCAAAATTTCCGTTTTTTTTTTTTTTTTTTTTTTTTTTTTTTTTTTTTGTTGCTTGGATAGATTTAGTCGATCGAGGACGTCACTGGGGCTTCTGGTCGGCCAGTTCACATTCTTGTTATACTTTATGGCATCCAGCCTTTGAATGGAGAGGGAAGAAGGCCTACGGTAGAATGAAAGCACAGTGGAATATAGCGGGTGTTTCAGTGAAGGTGACCTAAAGCGTTGAAGTATATGACTTTTGAAATATGAAGACGTGCTTCTGGGGAACTGTTGTATCAGTTTTTAAGGACATCAGAAAACAGGAGACTAATGCTAACCGTAATAAGTTGGTTAACCAATTTTTTTTTTACAATTAACTTTTCAGCTGTTGCAGTTAGTCATCTAATTGCAAACATAGATTTTTAGCCAGCCATATCAGATTCTAGAATTTCGGAAACGCGATTACTTTCGGCGCTGTGGTTCAGCGTGTTTTGGCCATCTCGACCCAAAAGACGCGTGCACTTTCGAAAAACCCAAGCTCTGCCTTCACAACGCCGTCAATCAATGGAGCAAGAGTGTCATGTCCGTCACATCGGAGCTGCGAGCAGCGCCCGTCTTCTGGAGCAAGCTAGTAAAAATTTATTGAGCACGTGTACAAAACCGAGGGTAAACGTGTTAAAAAAAAAAATACGATTATTATCTTCGGGCCTCAACTCTTATTACAGCTAAAACGCAACTGTGAAAATTAAAATGTTCATTATCACATTACTTAACCAGTTTGTTGATTAACATCGACCACCTTTCTTTTTAAATGCATGCCAGCGTAGGTGCGATTGTGCCGCAAAACTTTTTCATAGGCTCAAGAAGCTTATTTTATTTTTTATTTTTAATTCTGGTTCACTTTCGCTAAAACACGCCGTGTAAGTATTCAAGCGTCTTCACGCATTGTTCTCGAATTGGCACTGACGCCTCCACTGCAGGATCCCTCATTTCCCAAGTGGAGCTTTGGAAAGTTAATTTTTATACAATTCAGTAGTGTCGTACAGTGTATTTTGGTGTGATGAAAGGCCTTACAGTGTCGCTCCGTGCACTGCAGTTCAGCCCTCTCATTAATAAAGCCTTGTTTGCTTGTCACCGCTAAATCGGTTTTGAGCTTTCCCCGTTGTTTACGACTATAGTGACAAACGGCTGTTTAGAAGCAGGAAATTGATGTCGAAGCGCGCGCGTAAATTTATAGACGTTACGATGGACAAGAATTCTCATTTATGCTCTAAAGCGCTATCGCCGCTCGCAATGTTTGTTGCCACTATTAACGAGAGCACCCAGTATTTCACAGGCCGAGTAGTCTACGAGTGCGCCTTCGATTCCCCTTTGTTCCAGTGCCGCTCAAGTTTACTGAACTGTCTGGTTTAGTCACTGTTTATCTCCCTTCCGGAAACGTATATGCGTACACCAGTGTTCGATTGTTTCTTTTAGCTTTCCTCTCGGAGTGATCAAATTTCTGGCCTCTTCTCATTCTTCGCAGCTCATTGGAAATCGAAAATTGTAGAACTTTGCGCTCACAGAGCTGACGCGCGCTCCTGTTCGACCGGCGCTTTTACTTCGAGACGTCCCGTCCCGTTGGGGCATGGCGCCGCTTTGAATGCCTCGCCTGTCGAGTTGGCGTTTCCCCTTGTCGCTTTATCTTTCTAGAGGTCGACGGGTCGTTCTTGAGCAGCGCGTGTTTACGAATCGATCGAATTGGCGTCGTCAATTTGCAAATGATAGGATCTGTCACTGCTTCCGGGTTCTATACTTGCTGTCATTGTATAGTAGCTCGCAGTAGGACGTCCTGTGATGCGTGCGCTTTACATACGATCTGAGAACGTTTTGGGATGTCTTGAGAACGTCTGCACAGTTAGCCGTTGGACCTAACATTTATGTGTTGTATACACATATGCATAAAGGAATTAACGCCTGCCGTGGCACTCTGCACTGTTAAATATTGCGCCCTGTTGACACCGAAGACTGCATGCTCGAGGCACTGGGTTTTCGACATGCCTATGAGCGCACTCACTGGAATCATCTACCGGCCCTATGCACCATATAAATGCTGCAAGTGCTATTGGTATTTAAGAAAGTATTGTCTCTTTTGGTTTTAAGAACACCAAATTTTGAGCGCCGATGACATAGTGCATCGAATGCTCTCAAACCGCGTTTTTGCTTATGAAAGGCAATAAGGAAGCGGTCACGAGTATACAGAGAATGCATTAGCAGATACGCAGTTATTTCACTTTCGGTCACTTCGTGAGTTGCCCCCAACCCCCCAACTTTGTTTTTCTTTTTTCTTCTAAATTGGCCTACTGAGAAAGGGCGCGCGCGCACTTCTCATGGGAACTGTTTGTAAGGGCGCTGCTTTTAGGAAGTCTCATGGGATTTATACTCCCATATTTATCAGTGGTTGAATACCCCCCCCCCCCCCTCCCCCCACCCGTGCTTCCTGAGTTTTTCTTTCTTCTCTTCTTTCCTATTCCGCTTTGCACTTTGCCTTCCGTGTTCTTTTGAGCAGGCTACTGCCTATATATTACTCCTTTTCATAAACTGTCTACAGCACTGCGAAATACAAGGACATCTTGGCCAATCAGTTTGACACGCCCAGCATGACTGCGCCTTCCCTCCTCCGGCGAAAAGAGTGCGGGAACACGATATTGTAGTGCGCGCCGCACTGACTGGCCCGATCGTCCTTACCTTTCGCAGTGCTGCAAACAGTTTGTGAAGCAGATTATAGGTATGCGACTTTCCCCGCCTCCCTTTTCTCTGGGGCTGCTGTCATTCCACTTGCACTGTCAGTTGAGACGCGGACAAAGTCATCCTATTTCTTGCCTACCCTGCGCCTGCCGTGACTTGCAGCGAAGGGGGATGGCGTTTGAGGAGTATCAAGGAGGCTCGCATTTGATGTCGGGATATGCTTATCTATTTTCGGAGGTTTTCTACGTTCGTCCGAGGCTTGTTTATTGGCACAGGGTCTATCGACTGATGCGTTCATTTGCAGGGTTCAACTATAGTATCTCTATGAATGTCATAGCTTTAAGGACTGCCTTCTTAACCTGCATTTGGTAGATGCGTACCTGCCGATTGGCGCCGGTAACTTTTCCCGCATCATCCGCGTGCAATTGGATTGTCGCTTTCGCTGATTTTCCATGTGGGCGTATACTCCCATGAGCGCGGCAGTCTGCGTACATCCGTACCCGGCGCGGCAGCGCGTAGGCTTCTCCGCGACGCGCGGTCGCTGCTCCGCGGTGGCGGCATGTGCCGTCGCCGAACCATTGATCGCCGCGGACGCGGCTGCAGCGAGCGGGGACACCCTCCTCTTCCCCTCTGGGTGCCCCGAACTGGAAGAAAAAGGAGGGGGTTCTGTTTCCTTTCTTGGTGCGAAAGGGCGGAGGGAGAGAGTGGGGGCTGCCCCGGGCAGAAGAGCCGTGCTGCATTTGCCCGGCCGATGCCGGCAGCTACGGACGCGCGGGCGCGCTAGACGTCGTGCCCTCGCCACCGCGCCGAGCAGCTGGTCGCAGCCCCGAGCGGAGCACATGCGCTAGCGTGCGCGCCGCTGCAGCCTGTAGAGGTCCCGAGCGGAGCACTGTTTACGGGAAAAAAAGGGGAAGCCTACCGGAAGAAAGGAAGCGTTGGATGCTTTGTTTCTCGTCCGCCTGGTCCAGCGTGTGAGTGAGCGCGTGCGTGCGTGTGTGTGGTGTTGTGTGCGTTCGCTCCAGCCACTAGTGGTCCCGACGTCGACACCGGCGTGACTGCGTTGCGGTTCGTCGCCGAAGCTACTCCGCTTGGTCGCCGTCGAAGTGGTTGGCACGTGTCGCTGCCCTCGTCCTCCTGTCGCCCCGAGGTGACGTTGTGCTGTCGTGTTCGGACCCTTTCTCTGACCCGCTTCACGCTCCCCTCCCGCCCGTCCGCATGTCGTGCCTTCCCACTGGGTCTTGCCTGACGAAGACCTTTCCTTCCCCCTCGTGCCCGCCCGGCATTTCATATTTTGTCCGTGTGTTTGTATGCATGCTCCAAAGTTTCGTGTTCCGCATTGTAGAATCCTAGCAAGTGTGTGTGTGTGTGCGTGCGTGTGTGTGTGTGTGTGGAGATTGCGAGACGTCCTCTTGCATTTTGCGCGCACGCATGACACCGTTTTGTCAGCTGCTGACAGCCAGCGCCGTCCGGTCGTTTTTACAGTATATTGCCTCATCATCATCCTTCCCTTATCCTACGCGCACCTTTCCTTTGTCTGCTTTTTTTTTTTCCTCGTCTCTGTGCGTACCGCCTAGTGTGCTGCTGCTGTAGGCCGTTATGTGTCATTCGCTGCGGAATCGAAAAAGCGCAGCAGCGCTGTTTTCTCTGTTATAATTGGCTCATGCATGAGCCCTCCCTACCTCAGTTTGTTCGAAGCGTTCTTGCTGCTCTTGATTCGCATTAATAACTGGGGCAAATAGGTAAGAAAAGCAAGTGTTTCTCGGATAGTGTGTCTTCGCCGCTGTAGCAAAACTATGTTCTCAGTGGATCGGCATTACGAGGTCGTGCGCGCATTCCGATCGCATTGCCGGAATATGCATTTTTTATATACACAATACATTTTAGGTGCTGGCGCTAGGCTTGTTGCAGCGGATATTCCTTGCCACTAAATCCGGGACTCCCGATCTCACGCGAATGAGGGAAATGAAAATGCAGAAGGTAGAAGTTCCCAACATTAACAAAAGGTGATGTAGAAGAGATATTTTCCGAACAAAGGTAACGGGTACTTCGTGTAGTGTGCATGTTGTACGCGTTCTCCGTTAATGCCACCTCTTTTTTTTTTTTCTTCTTTTTCAAGCTCAAGCACGGACGTATCGTTAAACGTGTTGCTTGTCTGCAGCTGATCGTTAGCTGTATTTGCTTGCAAATGTTTCGTGGATGTGTGGGTTGTCGTTCAGCTAATGGGCTTTCCTCTTGTCGTGCTTCAAATCACGGGCTAATTTCATAGCCGCGTACGTGTGCACACCTCGACTGTGTATGTGCGGTGCTTGGTTTTCATGCCCACGCCCTTCGTTTTGGAGAAGGGGGCTGAAGTCACGTATACGACAGCACGGGGAAACGGTGCGCTCATCAGGACGGCACACGTTCGCAATAGTGGGGGTGGTGGTAATGGGGAGGTACCACAGTATGGTGCAAAATGCGCTGGACGAGATGAACAAATAATGAGACAGATCACTTCGTGCTGCCAGGCTTCCTGGACCAGACTGGCTATGATGAAACGAAACGCGCAGTGAGTAAGCGTATTTTATTCGGGCGACAGCTCTTGCCTAGGAGGTGGACACAAAGGGGTCAGCCGCCACCATGGGGTTGGCAATCCTCGTTTTGATGTGAGCACTCTTGTTAAGAACCTCTTATTTACGCCCAACAGAAGTGAACTGACTTCCAACCTTTGTCGTAACAGTTTCCACTGATGTAGCCATCGCGTCGAAACGAATTGCTTCCGAAAATCTCGGCCATACTAGAAAACTATAGAAGCAGAAGAATGCGAAATCCCCCACCGCACACTTCTCTCAACACAGAGGAAGCTGTCATTTGGAGATAATTACAGACAGGTTCATACCCAAAGCTACACATACTAAACAAAATGCGCCATATACGCGGACAATGTCTGTGGTGCGACGAAAAGCCCACACTATATCACATCACATGGGCATGTCAAAACATAGACGTAGTCCCCAAAATTCGAAACACGAGTGCGGTGCAATGGGAGACTCTGCTGTCCATGCGACCGCTGCGAAGACCAGCAAGGTCTGGTACAGCGAGCTCAACGGGAGGAAGTGGCCAGCGGAGCCCTGGACTGAGGGCAACCGACCATTTTGTAGAAGTGCGACGAGGTCGACGGTGAAGACTGCTGTCGGCAACCAGGAGACACCTCTGAAGACGCCCCAAAAACCGCCAAAATAATATAGGGCGAAACAAAGTTTTTCCTTCCTTCCGGAAATCTGACTCAAACAGTTGCACAACTAATGTCGCTAAGGTTGTACAGGAGCGGACAAGAGTGAAAAGAGCGTGCTCTTGCTTTCTAACGTTTCTCAAGAGCAGCCTCTTTGAAATCGCTGCAGCAGTGGCATGTCTATCTGGTAGTAGACGCCCTTTTTCTAATGGATAAGCGATGTTCCTACGTTTTTGACCGGGAAACACACATATTTGGAACGGGACAGCTTGCCTGCTGCCCCGTGCATTCAATGTGCACACGTGTAGTTCTGCACTAAAATTACACATCCTTCATTCGTACCTATAGCTTGACCCCGCCGCAGGGGAAGGCATGGAGAAGAGAGAAGGCGGCTCCTTATTCATTTAGACGGCAGAATCGCAGTGTATGTGTGCGGAAATGATTTTGAGTTTGTCCATTCAGTTACCGCGAGGAGGGGAAAACGAAGCGAATTGACATCGTTATTGCGGCCTCTGCATGACGCTCGGCCCGACACGAACCAGCTTTAATTGATGGCACAAGGGCCCTTCGGAAACACTCTGTTACATTTTTTTTTTTCCTTGAATGTGTGCGTGCGCGCTTTCTACGCCGTTTCGTATTCGCCTCGATGTTTTAATTTTGTGTGTGTGTGTGTGTGTGTGTGTGTGTGTGTGTGTGTGTGTGTGTGTGTGTGTGTGTGTGTGTGTGTGTGTGTGTGTGTGTGTGTGTGTGTGTGTGTGTGTGTGAAAATCTGGTGTGTATACCGCGAATAAAACTATTTAATATCCTCGCGAGCTGTTCCCAAGGCCGCTGATAACTCTGCAAATTATTGCGATCTGCAGGTTTAATCTGGGGTGCGTAAATGGTTAATGACTCGTAAACCATCGCAGTGGTCCTTTTTTTCTCTCTCTCTAGCTTTCTCTTTTGTTGATTTTTCCCGGAGTATGGAAGATGTGTTAGGTTTAAACCTTGATCTTTTACTGTGGTCCAACGAGACGACACACACCCGGACTTTAATTACGGCCGTCACTTTAGTAGAATTTGTGAGGAGGTCGGAGGGTGGCAAGGTTTTGAGCCTTGCGGTGTAAACTGAGGTTTATTTCATTCTCGTGGAATTTTCGGCCTAACGTAAAGCGCATTTCGTTCTGCCTATGCGATCGTTTTGTTATGCGGATGCGTCTAGCTCGAAAATCCCAGCGTGGGCGCGAGGTTGCATACTTCGAAGCGACGCCGTTTCTACCACGTACATTTAATCTACACCCGCCGAATGCTTTTTGAAGGGACTTGGAAGAGGGCGAAAAGGGGAATTTTCTGGCGAGCTGTCATCTCTATGAGCACCGACGTATAGCCAATGAGGTTGCCACAACAAAGGCGTTGGTGTCATCGCAGCGTGCGTTGGAGCGTTTTTCACGAAGAGCGCCATTTCATGCGCTCGAATTCCTTTGTGATGGCTCTAGTTGGGAACAGTATTTTTTTTTTTTCTTTCGACGCTGCCATAAATCTGGATAGCGTTCTTATACTGTGCACTGCTGTTTCAATGAAAAATGTGCTGCTGTCATTCCTTCCAATATAGTTCGCTATAACGAGTGCAAGAGTGTTACTTCGAACACGATACGCACGCTTTTTGCGCATACCGAAGTCTTGAGACCACGCGTGCGTAATATTGCAAGGTTAACGTTGCCGCGGGTCGCTATCCATGTTGTGCGTTGTCCACTTTATACGCTATTATACGCACCCTGTCCAAAGCGGTCGCTTTCCTTTTTCGCTTGCGGCGAATTCCGGCTTGTGCCTCGGCCATGCCTTCCCTGGGTGCTTACTGGTGCACCAGCGGCGGCAAACGCTATTATACCGTTTGCGTGCAGATTGTCCGGAACTTGTGCCGTTGTTAGCGAACCCTCCCCTGTAGCTCCCTCAGTCCGTTCCGTGCCACAGCTTGATGGATGGTGGTCGCCGACGCTCACGCCTCGTCCCGTCTCCGTGTGTGGCGTCCCTTTTTGTGAGGCCGTTTCGTTCCCGTCGTCGTCAGATATCGCGAGACCGATGCCGTTGCTCTACGGATTGAGACCCCTCCGTCTCCTCCGGCGCTGCTCGATGGAGCCGAGAGTGACCTCGTTTTTTTTCTTTTTTTTTTTCTTTTTTTTTTTTTGCCCGTTTTCGCATCGCAGTCGCACGAGTTTTCTTCCCAGCTGCATTCCCCTCTTCCAACCCTAGGAAAAGCAATTCCTGGGCTTTGTCGAGAATAATAAATTGAGGAAGTCGTTGAAATGAGCGATCCCTCGTTCACTTGTGTTCGAAAGAGGAAAACGATGCGGCTTTGAGCGGCTGCCCTCTTTGAGAAAAGAGAATGTTTGGTACCGCGCTTTCCTCGCGCTTCGTTTTTTCTTTTTCTTTTTTTTCTGTATTTCTGCGCTTGGCTTTCTCTCGTTGACCGCTCCGTTTCCAGGCATGTCACTTTGGAAGTAAGCAATCGCGAGCTTCTCAAGATCTCGGTGAAGTGGGGCGTGTATCAGGCATGACCTGTGTTCGGATTAATTAACGCTACATATGTCACAGTATAACGTTAGAGAAGGAATCTAAGTCTCGTTATACGAGTTTCTTGTGGTTAGTATTCTCGTCTGAGAGAGGGACACTGAGCCGCGTGTCAGGAGCTAATATAGTTTGTTTTTATTTATTTATTTATTTATTTGTTTATTACAACCTCAAAGGCCCCATTGAAGGAATATTACTCGTGTAACCGGATCTTCTGAAGGAGTGTGTTGTGTCGTAGTTCACTGAAAACGACGAAAGCGATCCTTAGCTGCACCTAGTAATATTGAAGGATTTTTTCCTTCTTTAGTTGTACGACCTTCCTTCCGAAAAGTGGACGGGAAACGGTTTATTTAGGAGTATTTTATGTGACACCGGCTTTAATATCGGCGTGTTCTTGCTAGCTTGCTCTTAAAACAGGACAGCACCGAGGCTATGTTAACCCATCTTGCATCATCCATCTACGCGTTGTATACTTATTCTAAGTTTCTTCCCGTTCCCTTTATCTGGCTCGCTTTTGTTTTGTTTTGTTTGTGCCGTCGTTTTTTGAACTTAGGGCTGTTATACTGGTATTGCGAACTGAGGCCAAATAAAACAACCGGTGGTCGACCGCAAGGCGGGGGCTGTACGGGCGAGCAGCTTGGATACTCTAATTACTTCATGGGCCGAGAAGATAAACAATAGCGAAACTACAACCAGCTTCTATATTTTGCCGCACTTTACGGCGGCGAAAAATGATCTACGCCATTCACCTATGATCCGGTGGCATGCAAAAAAGAAAAAAAAGAATGTTCCCCAGAGTTCGGGCTCAAGAATTCGATTGCGTAATTAGGGCATGCGTGAGGCTGATTCCTGTGTTCTTTTGTTTACTTGCTTATTTTTTCTTAAGATGGAAAACATGTTTCACGGTCGCTGCTCGCTACCGCCAACGTGGGCCGAAAAAAAAAAAAAAAAAAACTTATCTTCAGGGGGCTCTTTGGATGGAATATTGAATTTCTCCCATAGCCTGATTTAAGTACAGGGCAATAATTAATAGCGTTGTGCGAGGAGGCTAAGTGAATAGGCGAAAGTAAACGTTGTAAACTCATCACAGGGGCTAATTGCTGCCCAGGTGGTTTCATACGCAGCGCTTACGTGCAGGTGTGTCCATAATTGAAATTTATCGTTGCAGTTGCGAGCATGTTGTGTGCGCCTTTGTTCTTGTACAGATGACACACGTATTAAGCCGACTTGGGGGAAGGCGCTGTTCGAGCTGAGTTTTGTGCTGGACGTGCCTGCCGTGGAGGTCGTCGTCCGAAAGGGCGCCCTGCTGCTCGAAAAAAAGGGGGGGGGGGGGGGCGTTTGCCTGTGCGCTAACGAATTCCAGGCGGCCTAAATTAACCCTAAAGCGCCATTCCACTGACTTCGGTGTTCTTCGCTGCGCCAGGGTTACATTAGGGCTCCGGAAACCGTTCGCTCAGTGATTGCGCTGCCAATTACCGGCACGGCAAACTTTTTGCGGCCCAACTCTTTCGAGCTCCAGTTCGAAATACTTGGTTTCCTGACGAGTGGGCCTGTCTAAGTCGGTCCGCTCACAGATTATGTACGTGCTGTACTGGGCGGACCTCAGAATATGGCGGCGAAAATTTCGGGAGCTGGCCACAGCGCAGGAACCGGAACTGGTGGCTAAAACAGCGCTAACACGAGACGAAGTGTTAGCGCTATTTTTAGGTACAAGATCATGCACCAACCAGCCCAAATTTCCACCCCGTTAAAGAACCGGAACTGAAAGTTAGGTAGATCCAGTTGGCTGTATATGCGTGCAATTAGCTTGGGAGAGGGGCTTTGTGAGTATATTACTATGTAAGGCTTATTTTACGCGAAGCATGCTTGGCTTGTGCCGAAATGCTATCGCCGTGCTCTGGTCCGAGAGAGCTTTCAAGGAATAGTTAAAAATGTGCCGGCGAAACCACGTGGCGCCGTGGGCGGAGACCACCTGAACTCCGAGACCTGATACGTATTTGTGAGGACAGATGGCAACTCCGCGTTCTAATGCAAACTGCTCGGCTATTTCAAGGGCGAATTGAAAAAGGTGCAAGAAGAATCATTTACGCCTTGCGTGATATATGTGTAATATTGGTTGATTGATTGGGAGTGGTTAATAGTGTGATTTTTGATTGGATAATGATTAACGAATGTTGGTTAGTGAATGAAACCAGTGAGGTGTAGGGAAATGATGTCGTGTGTGTGTCGTTGAGTTTGAACATGTGGGATGGCTGGTACTACTGCGTCAATGACGTCTGACATAGTGCCAAATGCATGTAATATTGTGAGGGCTTCATTTGAGTATGTCTTTTCGTGATGGTGATCTCGACGACCAGACAGCGGAGTAGCAGCAGATGAGGCAAATTAGTACTTATGCTGTCGCCTCTGCTCTTGAGTTTTTATTTTGGAAATATGCAAGTAGCCGTTCTGTCTCAATCTTTAACAGTCATATGAAGCATGCTTTGTGACCTAACGAGTGGCAGGAAAGGTGTTTGAGGTTTCGGATCAGTGCGTGATTCTGAAAGACAAGTTCTATGCATGTATTTCGGGAGGTCGTTTTACTAGTGGGCAGTATTTTAGGGTGAAAAAGGGATGTTTTCGCGCGCGAGACTTATGGAGGGTTTTCTTAATGTCTGCATATGAAGTCTCTGACTGTTGAGATTGGTGTAGGTCGATATGTGGTGAATGAGATGTGGAGAAAGTGGACGATGTTTTTACTGCCGAGTGGGTGAGGAAAGTGGATGGCCACCACTAGCAGACCGTTGTGTACTATAGATTTGTGGTAGAGTTCACCGACTTGGTCTGTGGAGCGGAGCTGAACGTATATGTCCATCTGTGATTTCGAAGGGCTTTTGAGAGTTCATCCAGGGTTCTGAAAGGCAAAGCACAGATGCATGCCGGGAGATCTTGGCATTTTGAATGTCCTTCGCATGTGCCGCTAGTGAGCGAACTGACTTGTTCGGATTGGGTTTGCCGTGGTAGCTAAAACGGGCAGTATTTGTCCTTCTGAGGAGCTCGATGACGTCTGTAGCTCGACTCGATGTCACGTATGCCACCTTTAGGCGATGAGTCTTCCCATAGGAGTACACGACTTTCTCGTCGCTAACCACCCTTTTGACTACTACTACTACTACTACCACGGTACTACTGCCACGACTACACCGAAGCGAAAGCCGTTGATTTGCTCTGAACTGTTACCGTTTTAGATATATATACTATACCAGACGTCCCAGCTAACTGCACGAAGGTTTAAAAAAAAAAAAAAAAAAGATGCGATGGGCCGCAGCTTAGTGAAACCAAATCAAAGCTGTTCAGAGTCGCCTGTGCTAATGTCCAGTAATTTTTTTGTTCACCAAAGTTAATTACTGAAAACTAATTACCTATTTTTAATTGTTGCCTTGAGAGAAAAAGTGTCAATTCAAATGTAGATTTCGAAAAACTGCTAGCTAAGTTGTTGTCATCGAACTGCAGTTTACGTAGTGATATTTAAAAACAAAACAAAACAAAGAAAAAACATCATCGCGACTGCGGCGTCAACTTAAAGCCTCGAGACGCGTCTGAGATAACGAAATCCGCTTTTATTGGCCGTGCTATCAGCGATGAAGCTGGTTGTACACACTTGGCGAATGATTTAAAATAACAGCTGGTCACGTGACAGCATTTTTCGAAGGCCTACAAGGGGGGGGGGGGGGGGGTAAGTCTTGGCGTGATGGAAACGCCGTTTCTCGAGGAGCTGTACAACTTTTTTATTTACACTTTTTCTCTCAAGGGAATACTTAAAAATTAGGTAATTAGTCTTTCATATTTAATTAATTTTGGTGAACGAAAAAGAAAACAAATTAGCATAGGTGGCTCTGAACAGCTCTGAATCGATCTTCTGTTATATTATTCTCGTTGTGTTGGTATATGCGGTCTACCACATGCTGCTTTTGATGGTTTTAAAGCTAAAGGACCACTTCCGAACCTGCAATCCCACATTTTTACGGCCTCGATTTTTGTTTAATTTTAATAATAATAATAATAATAATAATAATAATAATAATAATAATAATAATAATAATAATAATAATAATAATAATAATAATAACAATAATAATAATAATAATAATAATAATAATAATAATAATAATAATAATAATAATAATAATAATAATAAAACATTCACTACCTACAGTAAATGCAGGTCGCAATATTGCGGGTTTGTCAAGGCCAATGCATGGCAATGCCAGGAAATTTCCAGTGCATTGAATTTTATAGCAAGCTTCTATTTTTCGTTTCAAGTTGCAGCCTTGTCAAAGCCAGAAATGGCTTGATAGATTCTGCCATTGTAAAATCTATGAAGTGATACCGTGAAAAACAGCAGGAGCAAATATATTCAACTATTGACTTTTAAGAAATCTTAAAGCGAGAAATGTGTGAAGCCGACATCTAAGCACAAGTATTACGTGGGAAAGCTATAAATGCTTTTTTTTTTTGTGTGTGTGTGTGGTAAATAGACTTAGTTAGGCCTAGCTATTAGGATTAACCAAGCCTAATAAAGATAGGAAGTTATAAATACGTTTAACATGTATTCGGACAGCAACGTGCTACTGTAATATGACCTTACATATACCGTTAGGAAGGCGTAATTGCACCAGTGCGTGTTGCGGAAATGTGCAACGTTCTCCTTGCTAGGCAAAGGTGCTCTTCTCTAAAGGTAATTACATCAGTTTGTTGAGAAGTGAGACAAATAGCCGCATTTGTAGGCAATTTACGCAAAAGCTAAGTTTAAACGAAGCAAACCAAGAAATGAAGGGCAGTAGAAGAATGGAGTCATTAAATGCACAGAAGCATCATATATGAGCGAGATTGCGAAACACACAAGAAACATAAAATGCATTTTAGATATACAGCGAGTCTCCGCACGCAATGCTCTTTCGATGATCCGCTAGGAAAGAAAAAAGGCGGCAGTACTCATAACTGCGCGGAAATTAGAATACTAACGTACAGCCGCCCAACTCTTCAACTATCTTGCGCGACGGCTGCCTTTTTTGTGCTTCTGCGCCGTGGTTAGGTTCAAACTTGCGAAGAGGTGAAGATAAGGAAAGCTATAGGCCTCGGTTATCATCTGCTTATAGACTGGATCGTTTCGCAGGCTACCCCCTTTTCAACGCGCAAGAGAAGAGAAAAGGCAGCCGTTGTGCAATCTAGTTAAAAATTTGGGCGGCTGTACGTTTTGGCACGAGGACAACTGAAAGAACAGAAATAAAAAAACACCGTCGGTGCTATTTTAGCCTGTTCTGAGTTTATATTTAGTTTGTTGAGGTGATTTCTTCCGGACGGCCATGGAGAATCTTTGGCACGTGGGCACACCCCCTCGATTGACCGTTGTTTGTTGACTGTGGCTTCGCGGCAGCCTTGTGCGTGTCGTCTTCTGGGTGCCGCATCGTATGTATCGCTTTAAATTGACTATACCAACCACCGGGAATCTAACCTCCATCCCTTGGATCCCCAGCCGAGCGCTTTAACGAGCAGCGCCACGGCCGGGATCATGATCCGTAAGGATGTATAGTATCGACCCGGCAGTGATGCCCGTTGTTCGATCGAGGCGAAAAGCAAGACGCCCGTGTTGTGCGATGATAGAGCACGCTGACTAGCCCTAGATTGCATAAAATTAATGCGGAGCCTTCATTACAGCGTCTCTCATGCCGGAGTCGCTTTGGGGCGTTGATCCATATATGCAGTGGCAGTGGTAGTTGTAGTAGTAGTGGTACAAAAATCAGTACTTGTATTAGCAGTAGCGTTAGCAGTAGTAATAGTAACTGTAATAGTAATAATTATAGTAGTAGTAGTAGTAGTAGTAGTAGTAGTAGTAGTAGTAGTAGTAGTAGTAGTAGTAGTGGTAGTGGTGGCAGTAGTAGTAGTAGTAGCAGTAGTAGTAGTAGTAGTAGTAGTAGTAGTAGTAGTAGTAGTAACCATTAGTAGTAGTAGTAGCAGCAGTAGGAGTAGCAGTAGTAGTATCATAATAATGCTTATGATTATGGGCATGATGCTGTGTGGAATGAGCAGCGTTGGGGCTCGATGTCAGAGCAACCAGCATATATTTGAAGAGTAAAGGAGCACTCAAGTATAACTGACCGTGTCCACGCGCGTCTCAAGAACAAACTGTAAAAACAACTAGGTGTGCGCTGAACGAAGCCGCCTACTTTTCATTATTCATCGGCACGCATCCTATGTAGTAATAAACGGCTAGCACCGCGGCCATGGCGACACATTCGTTACGCAACAGGGGTAATTAACGAATATTGCGAACCTTGTCTCGCATCTGTGTTGATCGGCTTGCGAAATTCCTTTTCGTCAGGCCCCGCTGTGCACAGCCGTTATGAAAAAATGCGCGGCACGCCTGGTTTTTCTCCGGGCCGTGCAATGTGGTTTTGCATAATCACCAGCGCCAGAAATATCGCGTTGGCGAGAGAAATGTTTCCTCCTCGGCGCTCTCAGCTTAAGTGGTTTCCGCGGTCGATTGAAGAGACTGGTTTTACGATTTAGAAGCAAGCTCCCTTTTGGGACGTAAACTTTTCACAGCTGTGATACCTTGTACGCGAAAAGAAATCTTGTTTGCTAGTAATGTATTGCCAGTCCCAATTTTTTAACTGTATCGGGGACATATGATTAAATGAGGTGGCGAAACGGGTGATAGTATGCACATGGGCACAAAATGCTTGCTGTTTGCAGCCTTTTCGGCTGCTTCGCTTTGGTACATAGCGCTGTAAACCTGTTTGATCGACTTTCGCTTGTTGAAGAACTGGCGGGGTGTAAGCAGCCGAGGGCCTGTCAAGTTCTACGTAACATTTTCCTCGGTTCCTTTTGATACTCCTTGCAAAGGTTACAGCCTAGCTTGATTACTTTAACTTGCTTACTTACTTTTACTTACCTTCTCGCTCGCTCACTTTCTTCCACTCACTCACTCACTCACTCACTCACTCACTCACTCACTCACTCACTCACTCACTCCACTCACTCACTCACTCACTCATTCTTTCTCCCACACTCACTTTGATCCGCTTCTATTTATTCTGTTCTATCACGTCCGGCTTTTCGGGGAGATAAGGTGTGTGTATGTGTGTGTGTGGGGGGGGGGGGGGGGGAGTCTGCTCTTTCTCTCTCACACTCTCTCCCTCTCACTATCTGTTATCCGCTTGCATTTATTCTGTTCTACTACGTTCGGCTTTTGGGGGGGATGTGTGATGTGCGTCTCAGTAGTAGGACCTTTGCTCTGTCGAAGGCGACGCTTTTCTGTCGCATGCTGTCGGTGAAGCAAGCCGGAAAAAAAAAAAAAAAAAAGAGCGGTGAGAGCGGCAGGTGAAGTGTAATGCAGGTAACAGGTACCACACTCGTGAGTACTGCGAGTTGCTTTTCTGGGCTACACAACGGCAGTTGCTTCCACAACGCGGACTGCTTGCTTGACTTTCGCCCATTTGGTTCTTTATTTTGCACGTTTTTATTTTCGTGTTAGAACTCCCAACACGTACAAAAGAAATAGCGCTGCATCCTTCGAAGCTAGCTTTCCGAGTTCCAGACAAGTAGTTTGCAGTGTGCAAAAACATACGAGAAGACTCACTCGGGCCGTACGGGAGCAGGGCAGTGTGGGTGGCTGCTTCGCATAGCGCCTGCATCCTGCCCCGAGGCGGCGGTATGCAGACAGCGTGTTGTTCTCCCTCAGGCATGCGTGCGTACGGGGATGTGTGTGTGTGTGTGTGCTCGCGTGTCGTTGGCTCTGCAGAGACGCTTACATTATTATATTTTAACTGGGCAGGAGATGCCAGCGTACTGGTTCATGCAGCGCCCTCTTCACTACCATCTTCGCCACGCTATATGAGGTGCCGCGCCGCCTGCTTGTCGACACCTGGCGCCGTTTGCAATCGATGCGCCCAGGAAGCGGCAAAAAAAGAGGGAAGAGGCCATCGGGAAAAGCGCATTATTTCGGCGGTTGGCGCACGCGAGCGAGTGAGCGCGTGGTCTCCTCTGCCCCGCTCTTGCTTTTCGGGATATAGAGTCTGCTTGTCTCGCCCGTTTCCCTGCAGATCAGGCACGGGAAGAGGAAAGGGGAAGAAAGAAAGGGGATTTTCCCCGTCGTCGCCTTTTGCCGAGTCGCATCGGCGGCGATGCGGATGACAAGTTTCCCGCAGCACGGCATCGGGCACGCTGCCTGTCTGGCCCCTTTGTCGGCGTGCCCCGGGGGCTTTAGCCTCCTGCTGCCGCGACCACTGCTTCTTCCGGAAGCGCTTTGAAGGGTTGTCCCTTTTTCGCCCTTTCTCCCCGTATCATCTCCGACCTTTCCTCCCCTGGCCTCTTCAAGGCGTCATCCTTGCTTTAGGGAATGGGGGAAGTTGCTGCGTGGCGTGCCAACGCGTA
Organism: Amblyomma maculatum; assembly: GCF_055883805.1. Lineage (NCBI taxonomy): Eukaryota > Metazoa > Arthropoda > Arachnida > Ixodida > Ixodidae > Amblyomma > Amblyomma maculatum. The sequence continues at coordinate 107,697,769 of NC_139345.1, read as the reverse complement.
CACGCCACGGAGGGGGTGTCAGAAAATTGGCTCCCACTACGCGAAGCGCTTTCTACGTTAGCATGGCGGCGTGTAGGAATGTAGCTCGGCTGACGGTGCTCTTACGCTGTTCGTTTCGCTTGCCGTGCAGTTGACGCGAGCTTGCGCGGGCCTTACCGAAGGCGCGTTCGTCCGATAGGCGAGATCATTGAATATTGAATCCATCAACGGGACGCCCGCTCGGGCTCCCGCTGTTTTGATTCGCGTGCCACATGCATGCCGAGCTTTGAGGGAACACGTGCTCAGACGCTACACGGACAGACGGTACTAGAGGGCGGGATTCGGATATTTTTCTTCTTTTTTTTTCGCTGGAGATGCAGACAGAAAAAACTTTATTTTGACGAAAGAATTCGGGGCACGCATGCGCTGGGTACCCGCACGACCCTACTGAACTGAAGTGTTTATATCCTTAAAGTTCATAACACTGGCATCCAGGGCGATCCAACGAGTGTATCAGGGCCTCTCAGCCCTTCTAGGTCTTCAGTACTGGTGCGCCGGGCAGAGAATAGGACAGGAACCGAATGACCTTTCTTGGATACCAGCATCTCTTCCTCACAAAGACTGGTATATTAACTCACGAGAATGACATATGTGCGCGTGCGCTAGCGAAAAGCGGCAGCTTTTGCTGTTGTTAATGTACAGATTTGGTTTATGGACGAAATGTAAAAATTTCGTTTATAATTATGGACGGATGGTACGGGCTGCCTCTCCGTCGCCTTTCTTTACCCGCTGTTCGATCCGCACAAGGTGTTGCGTCAGCGGAGAATTTGATTTTGATAACTGGTTGTCATGGTCAGCGGAAAAAGTTGCTGACCCCGCGCGTTTCTTTATCTTCGACGCGAGCTGTTGCAGCTCGCATCGACGCTTTAATCAACGGCCGTCGGTTTCTCCCGCAGGTGACATAACACGCACTCTGGTGCTCCAGTTCTTTTATTGTGAACCGGGGAAAAAGAACCGGGCTTGCTTTCGCGCGTCCTCTTGGAGCACGTCGGCGCGGTGAGGCGCGGCTCTGCGCTTCACCGTGTGCGCTGCTCCGCTGCTGCCGGGACGCGATAAAGCGTGGAACAACGCGCGTCCGCGAAACGCGTTCGGGCGTCCCCAATTACGGCGGCGGTTTTTCTTTGCAGGCCGTTCTGTTGCATTTCCCCGCGCTCGCCTCGTCTACGCGCCGTAGCTCGTCCCGTCGTTGCTGTGTGGTATTAATTTTCTGCGCGGAAAGGTTTGCCGTCCATGTCGTCGTCGGAGCCCTGTCTCACCTGCCTCCGATCGTTACTGGCCACGTCGGTTCGAGGAGATATCTATTAAGCGTGACATTCTTGTGCACAGCACCCCCTTGTCTGCAGAAGGTTTTCAGCCTGAGGCAACCGGCTTTCGAGCTACGTCAACCGTGTAGTCAAAAGCGTGGTTCGCTGCGTGTTGCTCGTTAACGGTGCGTATTTGGAGGAGAGATGGGCTGCCACACGGATGAGTTTGGCGGAGCTTGAGCGGCGTGGAAAGAAAATAACAGATATCTTCCACTGAATGCGTGCATATGCCTCCCGATAAATGAGCTTCCTCGGATAAATTTTGGCCTGCTTATCTGTTGCTGCTAATTTGTCTTCACATGTGAAGTGCATATAATTATAGATGGCTCTGTGATCTTCCATAAACTGGAAACAGTTCACTTCCGACAGCGCGCGTTGAGTTCTTTATTTCAAAGTTAGCCGCCGTTCATGTTGGTATCCTTTCATTTTTCATCGTGGCTTTGCCGTTTATAAATGTACATCGCGACTATTATTAGCATTCCTTTGGTATATACAGCATTTGAGTGTTTAAGTTAGGAAATTCGGTTGTTCTTTGCACTTGTCATTTTTTTTTAAATCGTAATAGTTGTCATAAAGCTCACTTCGTGCCAGTTGACATTGCTTTCGAAAATACAGCAGCAGGAAGTTGAGTGTTTCATAGTGTCTCCATTCCATGATGTCAGTTGCCACCGTTCGGTCGTTGTTGGGCCAGTGCACGCCAAATGCCGCTCTGCACGTTACTAAGCTTGTTAAATGAGCCGGAAGCCAAATGTGGCAGAAATGTTGTTTTGAAGTTAGTCGATAAATCTTCGCGGAGCGACATCGGCGTGAGCTTTCATTTGATTCTGTGAGTGCATCATGCAGACAGGAAAGAAAGCTTGAAAACGTTATTTCATGATATTTCTTCTTAAGTGAGCCCAATCCAGAAACCGAACCCAGCTCAAAGTTTACTGTTAAAATTTTCCGAGATCGCTGCAGAATCTGCACTGGAGAAATGTGTAAGCATGAGGGTTGCGTGTTGTCCGCGAGATGTGTCAGCGGGATACCGCGAGTGACAAGTACTGCCCTTTTTTCCTGTAAACGAATTATAGAACGCCGGTGAATTTTGATGCGTTCAACAGAACGCTAGTTGTGTTCGACAAGGTTGGTTTTGGGGGTTTAACGTCCCAAAGCAACTCAGGCTATGAGAGACGCCGTAGTGGAGGACTCCGGCAAGGGGCGCGCGATGTAGGTACGTTTGCAGCAGCAACGCTCAGGCTTTTGCATTTCCGCACTGCAGGTTCTACGGTGCACTCGGACTGCAGTTGGTTGATAACCTATCGAAACCATTCCCACCCATTTGTACATGCAAATGGCGCCCTTTCCCTCTGCAAACATTTCAAATTTCCCGTCACCGGAAGTTAGGCCTACGTCACCGGAAATCCGAGTACCTCACGACCCCATTGGACGTCGACATTAGCCATTTCGGCTTTTTTGATGTCTGATTGACTTCCTTGACTTTAATTATTTACCTAACTAATCCACATCAACCATTTTGTCACTTGCATACCTTTCCTTGACGCTGTATCCAGTGGCACCATTCTTTTTCCGGTATATGAACTAGTTTCTCTTGTACAGCGCCGACAAGTATGCCCACGCAAAACCCGCGTACATAGCCATATAGCGGTTACGCATTAATAAATAACAAGCAAATCTATGTACATATATATCTGTTAAGAAAATAGGCGATGGTAGCGAAAGTAGATCCCCAACGCCTAGAAACCATATGCGCAAATTATATATAAATAAAAAAAAATATTCTCTTGATGTAGGGTTCAAAATGAGCCTGATCCACCCGTTAGAGCTTCTTTTCTTTTCTTTTTTTTTTTTTGACAGCTTGAGCCTTTATAGCTATGTTATCACTTTTTCGACCGCGATTTAATTATTGATTCTTCGTGATCTATAATTCACGATCGATTGCCACCGAAGTGTCGGCAGAAGGTCTGAACGCAAAAAACTTTGATCGAGAAGAGATCATTATCTCCGCCACCGAAGAAGCGAATAGTGGTGCGCCTTTGCTACATTGACTAGTTGACGGGCTAGTTGGTAGAGACGTGCTAGATTCATTGTTATTGACTATTGGCAGACAAGAAACAACAGGACATATGATTTTCTTGTCGTTTTGGGTAGTGTCTGCGCCTATACCAGCTCAGTGCGAATCATTAATTTAGGACGTTGCAGTGAAGCGGAATAAATTGTCGATACCATACGTTCTAGCAAGTTTAACACTACATGCCGGAGTTTGAGAAAGGAACGCTGTCACGTCTGCGCTATAGAAGCCTACTATTCACACTTACTAGCTTGTGTTAGTGAAGTATTCCCCTAATTGCGTACGTTGAACATTCTAATCGCTTTATGTTTAGTTCACAGAAGAAAATCTTTTCAATCAATATTTTTATAAATAATGCCTGAAATATGGCACAGCCGTCAGCAAGCTTAACATGAATGCTCGAGCACATGGCCTCGGCGAATTAAGAGCTGCTCAGCGCTGGCCCGTTTGTCCGGCAGCTTGCTGAGTGCCAGCGATCTTCACCTGCCCTAAACGTATCATGTAGCACGAGCTCGGGCCTAGCGGCTAGCGCTGAGCAATGCAAATACCTGTCCAGGCCACGCGCTCGAGCATTCGTGTCAAGTGTTCTAGATGCTGTACTTTAGGAGTAAAGTTTTCGGAACGAAGGTAGATGAAATCTACATTTACACGTCGAAACGAGCTGTAAGCAAAGTTTACTTCTGGAATTGACTTAATTATTCGCCTAATTATTAAGTACGTGGCAGTGTTGCAGAGTTACTTTATCTTGCACGCGAAGCATATGACATAGCGGCCGGGATATCGCTGCACTTTGTGCGGGAAACAAAACTTCCTCGTTTCTGTCATTTCCTGCCATCGTGTTATTCGGCTGTTTTTTCATTTTGTTCTGCGGAATATATGAGTACACTGCGCGTACTCATCGTTTGTGCCAGTTAAGGATGATTTATCGCTGCTTATTTTTCTTTGACTGCTTATAGTAGGCAACAGCTCAAGAATGTATCTTCCCCTCGGGGAATTCCTCCAGCAAATCTCGTTCATCGTTTGTCGTGTCGAATAGCGGTTAATCCCCGTTGCTTCGGAATTGGCTGACAGGTGGCGTCTTGAAATGGAGTTAGCTAAGGTACCTCGATGCGAGTTATCCGAAACTTCATGATAATCCGTCGGCTGAATTGATTGGAGGCCCATCTTTGAGGGACCGCTCGGATATTTAGAAGAAGCGTTAAACCCTTCTATTTTTTTTCACCAGTCACCGCTGTGAGTGAAAAACAAACTTCTTCTTCTTCTTCTTCTTCTTCTTCTTCTTCTTCTTCTTCTTCTTCTTCTTCTTCTTCTTCTTCTTCTTCTTATTCTTATTCTTATTCTTATTCTTCTTCTTCTTCTTATTCTTCTTCTTATTCTTCTTATTCTTATTCTTCTTCTTCTTCTTCTTGTTCTTCTTTTCCTTCCTCTTCTTCTTTTCCTTCCTCTTCTTCTTTTCCTTCTTGTTCTTGTTCTTCTTGCTCTTGTTCTTCTTGCTCTTGTTCTTGTTCTTCTTGTTCTTGCTCTTGTTCTTCGACTACGACGAGCTTGCCTCCGGCAGATTACATGGCCTGGCATTGATTGGTTGCATGGTTGTGGTAGGTTACGAGGTCACATGACACAACAGCTAGTTTGGCAGGAGCTGCCAACTCGAGTAGCTCCTTTGAAATAGGAATGTGAGATGAGGAACCGAGGTATTTACGTGACGCTTGAATCTCGAGTAAGACACGTTTCCCCAAGTCCACGCGAGCATGTACAGCCTTTGCCAAAAGTTTAGAGCCCAGAGGGTTTGCTTTTAAGCCATACATTATGACTTCTATAACAATCGTGGAAGTCCTAGCCATTGGAGAGGGTAGGACGAAACATATTTTTCTCTTCAACAAGTTTGGAAAGCTGGGAATGGATTACGAGCCACATAGTATGGCCTAGAAGTAGACCCCCTGTGCTCTAAGCTTTTGACAAAGGGTGTACGTATGGCTGGATTAAATCAGGGCTTTATATCTGTGTCGGGCGCTCTTGAACATATATTGTGGCAGCTTATAACTGTTGTGAGTATGTGCGGGATAATAGTCGCGCCGATTCAGGGATTAGGGATTAAGTGAGTAACGAAGCGTATGTACGCGAGTGTGATCCCTAAGAGAAGCTTCTGGCTTGAGGCGCTGACGGGAGACATAATAATGCTGTCGAGTGATACCCTTAAAGACAGAGCTCAGGTTTCCACCAAATTTCTTTCGAATTCTGGACAAAAACGTTTTAAAGAGATGCTGATTACGAACTAAAGTTGGCTTCTACATCAGGGGTGCAACAGCTGCGCCAATTGCGCCATTTTGATTAAGCTGCATATTGCTGCGCCATAAGCGTGAAATTTGTTAAATATGCGCCACGCTGCGCCAAAATGCCCCAACTAGCCCCAAAAGTTTGCCATACTCAGCGACAACTTTCTGTGGCCGTGATATGGCTAGTCACGACGTTTCAGAAACTGCAGCGTGCGTCACTGGCCATTTAGTTTTATTTTTGGGATGTCGTCACGCCGTTCTAACGCCTACTCACGTTTTTCTCTATTGCATCCACGTGTTTCCTGCGCTCTTCGAATGCGCTGAACCGTTACGGTTTGAGGATGCTTCACCGTACGGGTGATAATTTGTGCGGTGAAGCATCCCCGTGGAGCAGAGGGGCCGTTTGTAATGAGGCGCCACTGCTACTGAGTCGCACTGCGAAAATGGCCGTAGAGGTATTTGCGATTTCGGAGCACTTCAACACGGTGTTTTACGCGCCGCATGCTTTTAATGGATGTATCTCTAGTCCTTTAGCGGCTCTTGGAAGGTTTAGGTATTTTGTTGGCCCGTTCACGTGCAGCAAGGTTGTTTTTATGCTGTCTCACCGATCATACTCACCTTCCGGTCATCAGATGGGATGTGAATCAATTATGGATTCTGTGTTTGTTCTGATATAACTTGAAGTGGTACACGTGAAATTTATTTCGAGCGTCAGCAGGTGGGGGAACGCGAAGCAGCCTTAGATATTGAATTCCATAACGCCGCAGTGGAGCTCAGGACGGCCAAAATTAACATTTACGGATGTTGCAACATTGAAATAACGTCTGCTCCGTGCACGGAATATATGCAAGGAGTCAGAAAGAACTCGTCGAAAGAGCGCGGACAGCAGCCTACGCCAATGGACTGAGAACAATCGCCGCTACAACCTCCTAAACATTTTCATTAAATATCTTCACCGCCACCTATAACCTAATATCCCGAGTCATCGCCCACCTCTCCTAATCAAAATATCGGGTCAGATTCACCGCAAATCACGGGCCGAAGACTCGCTCGCTCGTCAGTTCTCTTTGCTTTCTTATCTGCTTTCGGCATTTGCCCTCTCGCCTCTTGGTCCCTGTTTTTATTTTATTTTTGTCGCTTTTTTTCTGTTTGCCTTTATTTTTATTATTTTTTTTTTTAATGCGCTTGCTTTGGGCACAGGCTGATCGCAGACGGCTCCGAATTGGGATTTTCTGGAGCTGCCCTCGCATGACACAAGCTGTGGATTTCGCAGACATTAAAATATTGTCCTATGAGTCTTAACTGCGAGCAATTGTTCCCGTGATTAAGATTGTCAAACTGCGCTACATGCAAAAAAGTAAAATGCTTATTCTCTAGCTTTTTTCATTTTTATTTGGTCCCTGAAGTTTGAAAAATTAACCTCCTTGGTTTTATGGCTCATTTTTTTTTAGTGTGATGGCATGCCTTGCAGAACAAAACGCAATTATTTACGAAAATAAGTACATGCAGGATTCCTAAATGAAATATACATAAGCGCTGGTGATAGGTGCGCTTGTTATATATATATATATATATATATATATATATATATATATATATATATATATATATATATATATATATATATATATATATATATATATATATATATATATATATATATTCACATCTATTCAAGGTTTTTTTTTTTTTGCCGAAAGTAAGGTTTCTTCCCTTTTTAACAGCTTAAAAATTTGAAGTCGCGCTGAAAAGTGCTTCTTTTTTTTTTTTTTATTCTTGTGAGCTGCTCAAAATGTGGCATTTTATGCTTCAAAACTGATTTTTCTGCTCCAAAAATTGCTACAAATCCTTTTTTCAGTTGTTGTACCCGCGTGCTTACCATTGAGTTCAGCACATCTGGTCGTTTCCAGCTCTGACTGATCTTGTGTCGTGCATTTTGCGCAGGGAGGGTATCGCAATGTTGCCAGCGAGACGAATGAACGGTGTTGGGCAACCGGAATAATGAAACGTCGAGCCATGTAATTTGAGATGAGCGCTCGTTTCTGACGCGCGCGACGAAATGCCCTTGCACCGTTTACGCAACCTACATGTATTGTTGGTGACACGTTATCTGCATGGAATATACGCGCGTATGAACACCCGAAAGCTATGTGTAGGTTTTTCTACCTTTGCTTAAATGTAAGATCATTGTTAAGCTTGGAAAGAAAGGACAAAATGAACCTCACACGTGCCTTTTCTGTCCTTTTTTTTTGTAATCAAGAGTTCGACGAAACATCCGAAACATCGTCTGGTCAGGTGGTGAAATAAAGAAAATTATAGGGTCACTGACCGAGTCAAAGTTTAATAAAAACGAAATGACGTTTCGGAAGCCCTACGGCTTCCTTGTTCACAAGGGGGAAACCAGACCATTCCAAACCAGAAACGTCATTTCGTTTTTATTAAACTTTGACTTGGTCAGTGACCCTATAATTTTCTTTCCTTTTTTGTCTCCGTTCGACGCATTTGTGTGCCGTCGCGCACTTTTTCACGTTGACCTGTTCATGTCCTGACTGCCATCCTCCGTTAGCACTTGGACGTGTAGATGCACGCGTTTTGTATTTCCCAACTTCGTCAGCCGCCACTGTCCTTTCTTTTGCCTTCTTTTTTTTTTTTTTTTTTTTTTTTTTTTTTGCTTGGCACCTTTAGTGGTGCACTTTGCTCAGTTCCATCAGGCGCGGCTTCTCTCTGTAGCGGCTGCAAGTGAAATGAATTAGAGCTTCGGTCGATAAGCTCTCCTGTTTCGAGCTATACGAAAAGGGGGAGGTTTTGCCAGTGCGGAGAAAGCTATTTGAGCGCCTAAACGGCCGATATGAAAAGAGCGTGGAAGTGTCTTGCCGATCCTCTTGATGCGCGGGGTGTAGTTACTATGGGAAGTTATTGATGCTATATAGAGGGTAACAACACTTGCCTGTGATATATGGGAGGACAGGAAAAGCTCGCACTACCGTGCGCGCGACGTCTCTTATCTCGGTAGACAAACTCTAGGCGCACTCTTGTTTCCTCGGAGTGGATGCGCAGATTTGCATAGTGTAACTCTTTGCTGAGCGGGGACGAGTGATCGTCGCTTTCGCCACGCGCGCGCATTATCCAGCCCCGCGTTCCAGGAGCACCCGCAGCGCGAGATGCAGCAAGTTCTCTTTCTCTGCGGCGGCCACTCACGCTGGAGGCAAATTCACTCGCGTCCATATTAATTAGGCGCCCGCGAGGCCGCCGCGAGCACGAATCGCGGCCTCCCACACGCATAAGCGGCTGAATTGTGCTGCCGAGCTGCCTGCCTGGCGGCCGTTCATTAGGCGGATTCGCGCGGCACGCGGCCGAAAGCCTCTCGGCCCATTGACGGCACCGCGCGCGCGTCTCTAATGGGTCCCGTGCGCGCACGTTGAAGTCGTCATTTCTTCCGTTCCCTCTTCGTTTTGTCCTGCCGCGTTGATCTGCGGTATGGGCCGCCAGCCGATGAGCACCGCATACCGCGGTGGCGACGGTCTATATTGTGCAATCCTCGGCTCGGACAAGGAAAGGAAGGGCGTTGGAAGATCGATTTGCGGGGTACTTTGATTTTTGTCTGATGGCTGGAAAGCGGTGTTTCTTCTTCAAGATGACCAATGTACAACGATGGGAAGATGAAGTGGCTGGAAAGGGGTGTGGGCTTCTTTTTCAAGATGACCAATGTACAACGATGGGAAGACGAAGTGGGAAGGCGAATTGTATGTAACAGCGGTTCCTGTGCTAAAGCGCCTGTGAGCCGAATGGACCCACCTGGCTTTTCCTTTCCTCAGTGACCACTGCCGCTTGTTGGTTTTCGGAATCGCACTTTGGCGGTCGATCAGGGACGGACGTATTAATGTAAGTGCGCCCCCCCCCCCCCCCCCCCTTTCCCCTGACTTCCTCCTCCCCCCGGACAGAGGGCATCCTGACCTGACTTTTGCAACTGCGGCGTTGCAAATTCGTATCAAACTCCATCAGAATGGGGCGCATGTTATTCAGCATATATATAAGCCAGCTGAAAGGGAGGGTAACCCTCGTCGGGCTTCTCACACCTTGCATTTCATCTTGAACTCGCTGGTACGATTGCGAAGGAATGCGGATAGGCGGTATATGGAAGATGCGATCTATTAGTCCCGGCGCCCAGATTTACTTTCGAGACTCACTCAGCAAGCTATTTTTGGGGAAGGTTTGATTACCTTCAATGTTCCGCATGTTTCCGTCCTTACGTAAGCCTGCGTTCTGTGTAGAACGCAGAGTCGTTTAGTGGATACATAGGAGGTTCTTTTTGTACAGCTCGCGCATTTTTGGCAGCGCGTGCCCCCTCTTGCGCACGTCTCGATGGTACATCATTGTATACAACCTTGATACGCTGCTTTTGTTGGGGATGCAGTGCCCGCGGTCGAACGATGTTTTTCTGTGTACCTCGATTTCTATGGGAAGGGTTGGCGGTGTTTTCATGCGGGATGATTACCTGCGTTCTTTTGCGCGCCATTGTTACCCGGACATCGCGCCGCGAACGCGCGATTTTCCTTGGCGTATTGCTATCATGCGACGTTCTTGCGTAAATACACTCGACTCTCCGGCTGCGTGTAAGCTTAATAACGGAGGCATTAACTAGCTGCCCATTTTCTTGATTTCTTTGACTGAAGCATTTCCTGCCTATTTTGTTCGCGTGAATGTCTCGTCTCAGTCGATGTAGTTAATAGTCGTTCTTTTCGTGTGCTGCTGTCGCGAAAAAGAAAACAGAAAGGAAACAGAAAAAAAAAAACTGCAACGTCATTTGGCCTTTTTGAATAGAGCTTGCTGGGGTTACAAACGGCATATAAAATGTTATGTTTTCTGGTGCATTTTTGTCCCGACCTGCATATCATTAAACACCCCGAAGTTAGCTGAAAGACTGAAATATCTAGTGTATTGAGGTGCGAAGGTTGAAGTGCATATTCTCAGTTCCGGAAACATCAGGTGCACCTTTGGTAACATCAGGTACAACCATGATGACGACCTTTGTACTGAGCACGACCTGTTTTTTGTTGAAATAAATGGCACTGGCGGTGCATCGAAGTTCGCCATTGCCTCTTTCTGGGTGTGATAGGATATTAGCAGCGATCGGATGAATCTGGAAATGAGGTTTCGCAGCCTTCTTCGCCATAACCCGTTTGCACGACCTCTGCTTACGATTAATAGTTTCGATGTTGGAGGTCTTTGCCCTAATTAATGCTCACAGGCTGCACTTTTGACTGTGAGCATTATGCATCGTTGGCCCATAAGAAGGGGGTATGCCGGCTACTGTGTCTCAATGGCGATGAAGAAACAAAGAGGAGTGGAAAAGGGAAAGAGGTGAGGGTAACGTACGAGGGCCAGATGCAGGTTTGTTATTCTGCACTGCGTGAACGGATGATGGCTCTGGCTGTGTCGGTGTTTATGCCAATGTTTACGCCAGTCACTATATGTGAGCGACTCTGGCAGTCACTGTGTGTCTTGATGCGTGATAGAGAACCATATCTGCTCGATCTTTATTCATTCAGTGCGTCTTGCCCCTGTAAAACCATTGATTAATTAATTAAGCAGCGCTACATTTTACAACCGCTTTATTGTCTTACTCTGCACCGCTGTTATGCAGCCTCAGTAAGGACAGCTATTGCTGACTTTCACTGTCATCGTCAAAAATTTGCAGAATGAGAATTTTCGGTTTCGTTTTCCTTTTTTTTTTTTTTTTTGTTGCTTTCAAATGTTTGGAGTTCAAGGGTTTTTTTCTTCTAAGCCCAGAAATGGGGCTCCTTCAGCACTCGCAGAATTCGTACCTATTGGAGAGAGCACGACAAAAAGTCTCCTCACCCTCAGGAGACTCGAGGCACTGAGCATGCATTATGATTAACTGGGTGACTCGGGAGCAAACCCCTGTGCTCTAAACGTTTGTTAAAGGTAGTTGCTGTTTGTGTAAGTGAGCAGGGATAGCGATTTCATTTCAGTTTTTGCCCTTTTCTGATGCAGTTAGCAGTGGTCATTTGCGTGTGGTGGATTTTCGACAACGAGGAGTGTTTCTGCAGTGTTATTCGGTTGCTTCTTCTTTCGGGACAAATTCACACACGCAGTCAAATTTTAACGGGCTCGGTTCTCAGATATAGTTGGTTCATGTCTTGAAAAGCCATGAAGATTTTGCGCGTACTAGACGACGCACAGAACACAAGATCGGCGAGTGCATGCTACCCGTGTTATTCCTGTGTGTTCTCCTATCTGCACAAATCTTCGCAAATGCCGCTGCTTTTAAATTGAAATGTCTGCTGGAGGGAATTCATTTCCCTTCCCGACGCATGTAGACTGTAGAGAGCCTTACTTAGATATGTAAGCTAAAACTGAAGTCATATATGCCTCATAGGGAATTACGCGGTAAATTGAGAACTTGGCTGCGAACGTGCGTCGCATAGGCCGTGTTCTTTATATCGCCCAAGTAAATGACCTCCGCGCGCTCTACCTTCATAAAGCAGTCATGGCCGTCTAATTCTTGCGTTTTCTTCAACTTTCCCTTTCTGTCATTTTCTTGATCGTGAACGGAGATCAACCCTGTGTTTTCACAACCTTGCCCCCCTCCTCCTCAACCCCACAGTATAGCTGGCGCACTGCTGTGGGCGCAACGTATCGTCATTCGTCATGCGATATGCATGGCGCACGAGCGTCTTTGATTTCGCCGCCCACTGTGTGCTTTGGCCGCGCTCGTTGGAGTGACGCCATTAGGGTCATTTCGCTGATCGCCGGTAAGCGTGCGAGCACGATTAACGCGCGCTTGCGCCTCGGGCCATGAATATTCAACGCGAGGAGCAAGCCTGCGCCGCCCCGGCGGACACTCGGCCTCCTGTTCCTTTTGGGCCGCTTCTCGTTCTTTTAGTTATAAAGCAGAACCCTTTTTGCGCACTTCGTGGTAGCTAGCACGCCTTGTCCGAGGCGTTCTTCAATCCCCCGTGAGCGACGATGACTCGTCGGCGGAGTCTGTGAAGTTCCCTCTTTCCCCGTTTTGTGATCACTGTCGCGACGTGTCGATCTTTTTTCCTTCACAGTATGCGCTTCTCGGCTGGTATTTATGCCTCTAGCGAGCGTCGTGTCATCCAACTATGCACGAGCAAAACGAATGAGAAACGGATCTTTCCGCTAACTCTTATTCGAAGCTTGATTTATTCCAGCGCGCGCCACTTGAAATCGTGCCTTGCGGGTTGAAGACGGTTACTGCTTTTTACTTGGTTCACCTGCGCTGTACGCTGATGCTCACTTGTCTCGGGGTACCGGTCCAGAATAACACACACACACACACACACACACACACACACACACACACACACACACACACACACACACACACACACACACACACACACACACACACACACACACACACGCACACGCACACGCACACGCACACACGCACACACACACACGCACACGCACACACGCACGCACGCACACGCGCACGCACACACACACACACGCACATACACACACACGCACATACACACACACGCACACACATACACACACATACACGCACACGCGCGCGCGCGCAGAACAGAAACTAAAACTATGAAGCTGCAGTAGAAGCTGGTTCGTTTTTTCGTTTTCTTTGATATATATATATATATATATATATATATATATATATATATATATATTGTAAGATAATTATTCGGCTCTGAAATGTTCAGCACCTGATGCTGAAGAAAGAGGGCGACAACCATGTTCCACTCCTGACGGTCACAGAAAGACAACGACGACAAAGCTCGCTCCGACGCTCGCGCCTGTGCTGATCTGTGCTGTGTTCTGCGACTGATCGCCGAACGTTCGCTGGAATGTCCACGGTGCAGTGCCCTGTACAAGGACTTCCATTACAATATATATATTAGAACGCGAAGTGAGCTATATGTTTCGTTTCTCGCAGTGCGCCTTCCGAGCCTTCTTTTCTTTTCCTTCGTTGCTCAGAGAGCGGCGTCCTTGCTCGCCTCGTCGCTCTTGCGAACAGACCTGCTGAGTGCCTCCACTGTTGTCTTTCTGCTTCGTTGAACGCCTACTCAGCCTGCTTTCTTGTTGACGAAGTTCGCAATGCGTCACGCGACGCGAAGCCAGCGGTGTCCTCCCCGTCCCGCGGTGCTTGAGAGTCTGCGCCGTTATCGGCACAAACAGCGAGGGAAGGTATGAGCCTTCTTTAGCCCTGGTTGACCGGTTGCAGTTAATAGGGGCGATGGTATCTGTACACTAAGTTGTTTGTTCTATGTTAGAATATGGGGCGTCATTATTTTTTTCTGCCCGTGCTCGGTTATTGTTCTGAGCGTCGGACTATTGTGCGCGTGCAGGGGGCGAGCTCTGTCGGTGTCCTGAGGTGTTCAGACTACCCTGCCGCCGCGGTATTCGCACTGTTCAAAGGTGTAGGGCAGGAGTTAGAAGTTTAGCTAATTGGAGCGTCTGTGAAAAAGGCTTAAATGGGATAATGAATACATGGAGAGGAAAGAACAATTTGTGACAGTATTTAAGCTTCGATTACGTGTAAGAGAGGTTGCTTTGTGTCTTGGGGCGCGCTTCTTAAGCGGTAACCGCATGAGGCGACTACCCCTAATGATCCGTCGCGCGACGCCGCCGCCAACGCCTGTCGTTGCCGCTGGTGCACACCGCACGGAGCGACGGAGCTTCAGCGACAGAGACGCGTTTTCAGCGTTGCTCTTTTACCGCCGCCTCGTCGTTCGGTCAAGAAGAGTGCAATCACGCTATATGCCGTTTCTAACACCAAACAGCATCAAGTACGAGAAAACACTGATGAAATTTCTTGTAACACATCGCATTTAAATGCTCACAGCGCAGTGGTGCGTTACTACACTGCAATGCCGACTTGCATTGCAAGCAGTGACATTCTCCTGCTCCTGTCGAATATTAGCATCTAGCCACACTAGCCTTTTTACTACCCTACCGAGCCTTTACTGAATTGTTTCGATGCGCTCATATACCAGGTTCTTCGCCCAAACCGGACTAGAAAACCAAACTTCACCCGCAAAAAAAAGAAAAGAAAAAGAAAGACAAAAGCCGGAACGGAAGTTGAGCACCCCAAAGCCTTTTGCGATTGGCTGCCTCGCGAGCTGCTTCCGGCCGACACGCGAAATTTTCTAAAAACCCAGAAACTGAGCGACAGTGACGAGCGGCAATGCTTTGGCGGTCCTCAGCCCACCGCGCGTCGTGTCGCCGAGAATGTCGCCTCATGCGGTTAGCGCTTTAGGTCAGCGAAAATGATAGACGGTGATATGTCTCGGCGGCCGCTTTTTCGTGGAGGCGAAACGCTAGGCGCACGTGTGCTGTGCGATGTCAGTGCACGTTAAAGAATCCCAGGTGGTCGAAATTTCCGGGGCCCTCCACCACGACCTCTCTAATGGCATGAGCCGCTTTGGGACGTTAAACCCCGTAAACCAAACCAAACCAAACCAACACGGTGATGTGTGTATAAGGACTCGAACAAGCGCGTACACAGAGCGGAATACATTGCTTACTTTTGCACGCCTCTACACGCAGTTACCCAGCCTAAGTGTCATAGTTTTGCTATATATGCTAAGGAACCAAAGGGATATGGTCATGTCATAATTGTTTGTTTGTTTGTTTTTTGTTCATAACATCAACGAATTTCTTGCACGTGTAGCTCTAGCGGAGAGTTCCCAGTGTACACAGAAAATCCGTATGATTCATAGCGTGGGCGTTGCGATGAAAAAGAAAAAGTGTTGTGTTAAAAGCAATTATGCCATAAACAGCATACAGGCGGCCGTAATGCTGGCACACAAGCGTAATCGGCCCGTGTTATGTACACTCGGAGTGCGCATATACAAACGACGCTCTGCTCCTGCATAATCTAGTGAGCGCCGTGCCGCTCTCTCTGCTGTCACCGTCGCCTTGAGTGCGCAACAGAACGCAGGTGACCCGGATCGGCCGGCCTCCCCGCGCCTTTGCTTTCTTCTTGTTCCGTTGGTTTTCCAGCGCAACGCTCTCACTGTCGTTGACAACCGAACAATGCGCGCCCGTCGTCCAAAGGGCCCGCGGTGTGGCCGGCCCTGTATTGCACGCTTTGTGAGTGCTCCCTCGCGCTGCACGCCGACCCCTCCCCCCTTGTCAGCGGGGCCTTTAATTATTCGCTCGCTTCCTTTGGGCGCGCGCGTGTCAGCTGCGGCTCTCGTGGCGGGCAGGTGTAACAACAGCCATTCAGCTCTGCCAGTGTGAGCCCCATGCCTTTTATAATGTTATCAGAATTGTACATATTTAATCGGTTGTGGGCGAATTTTAACACTGCATATTGTTGAGCTCCGCAACTTTTTTTTCTTCTTTTTTGTCTCGTTGGAAGGGGATGATGGTGGTGGGGAAACTTTATTTCCAACGGATACAAACGAGCGACCCGAATGGCCGTTCCGCGCTTAAACCACAGTCGCTGTCCCTTGGGCAGCGGCAGCGTTTTCAGCCAGTTTGATGATGCTTATCTGTGTCCCCGGGTCGGGGCTGAACAGTAGAGGCAATGCTTTGACCTGGCGTTTGAAGAGCGTTTTGTCTGCAAGCGGGGGATCTGAGTCTGGCAAACCTGTAATGCTGCAGGATTTCTCTATATAACAAAACAACCTGTCCTTGCCGGAGTTTATAGTGGGTGGGCTGCTTGACCCAGCTCGGCGGGACACTTCTCAAGCTAGGTTATAAGCCGCCTCATTACCAGCAAGGGAAGAATGAGCGTGCGTCCACATTAATCGAATGCGCCGTGAGGGCTGACAGTTTTGCAGAATACGCTCTGCTTGTCGGGAGATTCCTCCCAACGTGTAATTACGTATCGCCAGTTTTGAGTCGCTGACTATGATTTCTGCCGAGGATCTCGCAATGGCTAGAGCAATGGCTTCTTCTTCTCCAACATGTGTGTGTTGAGTACGTATAGTGCCCCCAGTTACGACTGTACCATGTTATGGTAACCACAGCTACCATCTTTCCAGGCGAGGAATCTGCTACATCGACATACATTACAGATGTATCATTAAGAAAACGTTTGGCTAATGATTTGGCTCTCTTTGCACGACATTCAGCGTGGAAATCTGGGTGTATGTTCCAAGGTATCGGTGGGATGACCAAGAGCTCTCGTTTATGATTGGGAAGTCCAGTTGTCAGTCCGCCTTGTCGTTCGTAATTTATAGTGTGAACAGAATTTATATGCCTGTTGACGTGTCCGATAGCCGTTCGTATTGCGAGATGGTGACCGCTTCAATAATCTCAATTAGCGTGTCATGAACACCGAGGACGCATTTTCTTACTACGGCCTCCACTTTTTCTTTTTCAGCTGACTCTAGGCGTAAGTAAGGGCATATATAGGCTATGCGACTGATCACAAAGGCTTGTACTAAGCGGAGAGTATTTTCTTCCCTCAAGCCGGAGTGGCGGTTACTAATGCGGAGGATGAGTCGCATAATTTACTGCGAGGTTTCTTGAAGCTTTTGAATTGCATCACCATTGAAGCCGTGTCCTTGTAAAGTTATGCCCAGAATTTTAATTTTGGGTACTCGAGGGATGGGGATTCCACGAACATTGAGTTCGATGGCCGGTGGTGGTTGCGTAATAAATCTGGTTTTGCGAAATATAATCAATTCAGACTTAGCCGCAGAGCATCGCAGCCTCCTGGGGTCTACTAATTCACTACGATATCAGTGGTACGCTGGAGTTTCTCCTCGATTTGAGCATCACTGCCCTCTGCGGTCCACAAGGTAATTTCATCCGCATAGAGGATGTGATGGAGCTGCGTGGGGTACTCTGTGGGGTGCTCTTGTTGCCAAGGGGAAGGTCATCCGAGAATGGAGATCTCCTATTCGAAAGGATGCCTTTCTACCCGAGAGAAAGTCCCGGATATAGTTGTAGGTGCGGGCTCCAACCCCGAGTTCGTGGATGTTTTTTAATATCAAATCATGTCTGACATTATCAAAAGCCTTCTCCAGGTCTATAGTCCAAGATTAATTCTGGTGTCCCGCGTTTGCGCATCAATAATTCTGTGTTTTAGCTGGAGGAGGAAGAGGAAAAACCTTTATTTAATAAAATACTTTAGACACTCCCAGGAGGACCCCTTAGTCCAGGAGCCCTCTGGCTGTTCCTTCTAGCTTAGCTGAAGCATTACGTCCTGGGTAGAAAGTTTTAGCCGGAATGCAATCATGGTGTGCTCCTCTATAAATCTATTGAGGCGGGTCTGAACAACATGCTCCATGACCTTACACCTACACAAGAGGTGAGTGAAATTGGCCTAAGGTTTTCAAGGATGAAGGGTTTGCCTGGTTTTGGAATTAGAATGATATCTGCTGTTTTCCATGTTTGTGGTATTGAGCCCTCCGACCAGCATTTGTGCATGCACTTTGGAGGTGGAAATAATTTTTCTATTGGTTGTCAGATGGTTTCGTCCTGAACGGGGCTGTGAGCGCAATGATGATTTCCTCGTTATATTTGATTCCAATCAGGGGCTGGCGTCTCTGCACTCTTCATTTGTGCCTAAAGACGGACGCTACCATCGGACTATGATGCACGCCGGGCTGACGGTGGCGCTTTGACCAAGCGTTTATACTATAGGTTGTTCTCCTCTTACGCGGACTTCGTCGCCGCGTGTCGCGATACATCTGTTTTGTTTGATTGATTTTTTTCTTCTGGCTTATAACTTGAGTGCTGTTACATTTTTGGCAACCTTATGAGCGATGGCCGCGTTTGCGAAAGCTTTGAAATAGCAGTGTTGCCTTTCTGCCATGGGGTGTTCTCGTTGTTAAGGAATAGATAATCGGTCGTCGTCAAATCTGTCGGACAGTATGTTAAGTCTTGTTAGCCGAAACGTGCTATATTCAAATCCGTTCATGCGACTATAAGCTGTCGTGAGTGCGTTTTTTGGATTTTACAGTGACGCTCGACTTTTGCAGGCTCGGCTTTCATTGTATATTATACTTTAACTGTGGTTGTGTTCCTGCTAACTGGGTTTTTTTGTTTATTTACAATATGACTAATTTAGTGTTCTCATTGAACGCTACTCCGAAGGTGGAGCTGTTTCTAGCTAGGTCTATCCTTCCTTTTTGTTTACCTTACCCCCCCCCCCCCCCCCTCCTCTCCTTCCGTATTTTTTTTTTTTCTTTCATTTCATCGTCTTTGCATTTTTCTTGCACGGCCAAAACGTTGAGACTACACGCGCATCATCGTCGTCTACATTTTGTTCCTCTTCCATGACTGCAATCGCAGCTGGCGGTAATGTGCTTCTAAAGTATTAAAGCCTAATCGACTGTTGTCACGCACATCGCAGTCTTTCCGGATGGCGTGTGAGAGTGTTAATTGCTCGCGGGGCGCATTAGCGCCCTCCTCCCCGGTTTCGCGACGCTCGCACCCCGCCGGCAAAGCAAGGCAGCCAGCGCAACGTTACGGCCCGCGCACTAACCTTCCGTCCTCTCCGCCTGGGCTCGGCTGTCGTCCAGCCGATGAGTCGCGTTGCGACGCTTTCATCTTTTATTCATTGCCTCATCCCCCCCCCCCCCTCTCTCTCTCTCTCTCTCTCTCTCTCTCTCTCTCTCTCTTTCTATGGCGGCTACCACCACTTCTGCTACTGCTACAGATTCCCGAGTATTCGCTGTCGTCGCCACTGTCGGTTCGGCGCTGCGCTGTTCGCCGCACTGCGCTGTTCGCCTCCGGCCAAGCGTCGCATGCGTCTCGCTTCTACATGCCTTGGCCTGCCTTTTCGTAAAACCACGAATAAAAAAGAGGGGGACTGTAGAGAAAAGAGAATGGTTGTGTTTTTACACGCCTCGGTGCGTCTGGCCCGTGTGTGTCGAGGCGCGGCTGGTGGAGATTTATGCCGGCGAAGAGTGGACCGGACAGCGGTGCCCGTGTGTTGTGCCGTTTAGCGCGGCCGCTGCCGCGGAAAGGGAAGGGGCTGCTGCTTTTGGGGCTTGTCGGGTCAAACATTGCACACGCGCGCGTAGAATCGATGTCATTGTCGCGTTTCTTTTCCGAGGCAGAGCAGGAAAAGGGAGGTAGATGTTGTTAGTCTGTATCACAGTAGGAACGTCTTCCCTGGGATGTCCATCCCACTGCGGTGGCTCAGTCTTTGTGGCGCTCTACTTCTGAACCAGAGTATCCAGCTTCGGCTGCTGGATTTCGGTGGCGGCGAAGCGCAAGTCGCTCGCCAAGGAAGCCCGAGCGGTCGAAATCTGTCCGGAGCCCTCCACGTATATACGGCGTCCGTCATAGCCAGGGTCGCTTTGGGATGTTAAAACCTACAAACTAAATCTTTCGGCAGTTTCATGTATTGTTGCGAAAGCAACATTATGCCAGGTTTCGGCCCGTCGCGTAGTCCGTGGCCGCAGTCACGGATGAACTTGAACCAGCCGCGAAGAAGACGAAGAAGAAGAAGTACACTAAGAAGACGACGACGAAGAGGAAGAAGGACGCTCTGTCACCCGCGGGAATGATTTCGCTCCACATTCGGTTCACCGCCGTTGAACCATTCTCATTTTTTTTTTTCTTTTAATGTGAACTATACTCTCAAGTTTCTGCCCTCACCTTTCTCAGAGACAGTCAAGGCTGTCAAGAAATTGAATGCATGCATTTGCGCGTTTAACTGGCAAACTTAGTATTGAAGGTGTTAATGAAACCGTGGTGTAGCTGTTCCGCTCCCTAAATGCGGCGCACGGTTTTCACGCGGCTCATCATGGCTGGGCCAGCATGCATGCCCTATAGAATATCAGCGTTCCCGGAAAGTATGCGCCTTATGACTGAATTCGAGTACTTCGGAACAGTAAAATAGACGTATGGCTTACCAAGATACTTTGTTAGGCGAGTTGGTACTTATTCATTATTAATATAAACAGCGCGGACACGAAGACAAAGGACGAGATAAAAGAAAGCCATAGTACAAGCGCTTGTAATGTGGCTTTCTTTTATCTTGTCCTTTGTCTTCGTGTTCGCGCTGTTTATATTAATAGTAAAATAGACGTGTTTAATTAAAAATCACGAGGACACTTAAGCTTCGCTTAAAAGCAGACGCGATAGCGCGACTTAAGTGTCCACATTAATTGAAAGGAAAGCGCTTATAGGCGAACAAACAATCTGAAGGGGATAAAAATGACAGAACTAATAGATCTTTAAAACGCCTTTTTTAACAGCAGGTTTACAGTAGCGCCAGGCTGTCCGCAGCGTACTTTCCCTAGCGGCAAAGGCAATGAACTAGTAGGTGCGCGCTGGAGCAGTGCTATCTGTGCAGGTCATTATTTCAGTCTGTCTTGGTCTAAATTTCCGAAGCCCTCCACTTCGCCGTCTCTCATAACTTGAATAGATCAACACCGATCTGTGACGTAAGCACGATGTGGTGGCGCTTCTATCGCCAGCGTGGTCCGACTGGGGGTGAAAAATAGGCTTAGCGCTCATAGGAATACATGGAAGCGAAATATTCCAAAGCAGTTTTCTAATTTGACGGGTCATCTGTGATGTCGTTATTCGGTACAGAGCAACCATGAACATCCTAGAACAGATCACGAAAGTATCAAAACTCATTAACGAGGCTAAGTATTTTTAAAACACCGCGAAACGTATGCGGGTGCGAATTGGGAGGGCGACCCATAGAAACACGTGTAAACACAATTTACCGCAACATTTTGCTCGGTTCAGCAGCGTTGAACCCTTCTCATTTTTTGGCGAACGTCTTGTACGACACCCCGACGTAATGTTGCATGACACACTACATTCTCTTGCAAGTACTGCAAGTCTGACGACTTGCGGACCGCTCACAGCACGATAAACTGACCGCGCACAGTTGCAGACGGCAATGCGCCACCGGCGCTGTCGCTAGCAGACGCTCCGGAGCTGGAGGCGGCAGCGGTGGGCATCGCCAGATACGCTGTCGTCTGCTGCAATGCGCGAATCTCGTTCGGTTCATATTGTCGTATGGCGTTTGACAACTGCTTTTTAAATGTAATTCTGTCTAGCACGTATCACTGGAGCGACAGTATTATCAAACTTATTTACCCTAAGCGGCAGCATATCAGACTGTAAGCAAAACTGCGCGATTTGCTACACCCAGCTTGCCTTTTGGCGGTGTCTGGATTCATAACACAGGTTATTCGGGGAGTTTTAAAAGTGGACTGCTTCCGTAATGACGCACCCTACTTTATCACACACTTCTTCAAAGCGCTGGTCAACGTTTAACGACCGGCCACCACTTCCGATGCTCTGTGAAATGAGAAAAATGTTCCGGTAAGTTGTGTTTACATCTATTTCTACGGGTCGCCCTCCAAACTTGAACCCCCATACGTTTCGCGGTATTTTAAAAATACTTCGCCTCGGTAATGAGTTTTCATACTTTTGTGATCTGTTCTATAGGATGTTCATAGTTGCTTTGTACTGAATAACGACATCACAGGTGCCCTGTGAAATGAGAAAACTGCTTAGAAATATTTCGGTTCCATGTATTCCTATGGGCGCTAAGCCTATTTTTCACCCCCAGTCGGCTGCGACGCCACGAGCGCCCCCTTTGTAAACACGGTGTTGGTCTATAGCTTTGGGACGTTAAAGCACATAAAAGCCCCGCCGGGGTGGTGCTGTGGTAAGACGCCCGACTACTGTGCCGGTGTACCCGGGTTCGAACCCGGCCTCGGCGGCTGTGTTTCGATGGAAGCGAAACGAAGAGGCGTCCGTGTGCTGTGCGATGTCAGCGCACGTTAAAGATCCCCAGGTGGTCGAAATTACTCCGTAGCCCTCCACTACGGCTCCTCTTTCTCTCTTCCCACTTTCACTCCCACTTTCCTCCCTTCCCTTACGGCACGGTTGCGGTGTCCACAGAAAATAAGTGAGACAGTTACCGCGCCTTTCCTTTGCTATAAATAAATCAGTTTTTTTTTAAGCATATAAAACCAGTCACGGTACGCAACTCATAGTCCACGAAAGGTCGTTGGTACCAGACGTTCTAGAGGAACTGATTCACCTGATTTATTTTATTTATAGGAAGGGAAAGACGAGGTAACGTCTCACTTGTTTTCTGTGGACACCGCAACCGCGCCGTAAGGGAAGGGAGGAAGATGGGAGTGAAAGTGGAAAGAGAGAAAGAGGAGCCGTAGTGGAGGGCTACGGAGTAATTTCGACCACCTGGGGATCTTTAACGTGCGCTGACATCGCACAGCACACGGACGCCTCTTCGTTTCACCTCCATCGAAACGCAGCCGCCGAGGTCGAGTTCGAACCCGGGTACTCCGGCACAGTAGTCGGGCGTCTTACCACTGCACCACCCCGGCGGGGCAAAAATATAGTGAACGCCACAACGATGACAGCAAGAACAAAAACAAGATTTGCGCTTATCAACGCGCGTTTGGGACGTGAAATGAGAAGGTATGCGCTAAAGGTGCTATGACAGCTACTGTCAAGCGGAAGCTGAAGTTTCCTCTTAATTTTTATTTGTACCTAAAGTTACCTGTGGGTTATTACATGATCGGTCTTCACTCAGTATATCCAAACTCATTTAAGAAACAAGAAGCGATGTGCTGTATATATGGTTAGAGGCCGGAATTAAGTTTTTTAGCTAATAGTTCAGAGTTAAAACTCGTTCCCATTTTTGCTGCATTTTACGTCTACGTATTCCCCCCATTCCGTGACAATACCAAGACTGATAGTTGAAATCTTTCATATAAGTCCACTCAGTTATGTCTACCACATTTGCAGACAACTTCCGTAAACCGTCAGTTCAAGGATGGCATGAGAAGAAAAAAGCTTTCTCTTCCTCTTTCGACACATTCGCCCATAATCGGAACGTATCTCGGTTCCCCAAAAATATTTCTCGTTACGCCTCTGTGCGCGGATGATGGTCAAAGGCAGTAGCGCACAACTCTATCGTATTATGTAGCCCGAAACGTTGGAGTACGTAATGTGTTCATAGACGTGGCGGCTCTTGCGAGTGCACTTGTGTGTATTTATAGGGCCGTGGCGGAACAGCCTGCGGTGCGTCGGCTGCGTCTCGCCGGTTATTACGCCACCGGTACCCCGAGGAGTCCGAGTGTTCATGGGAGGATGGCATCCACGCTGCATTAGACCACGAGCTCCCGCAGGCCTGTGTTGTCCTCCGGCGGAGTGCATGTTTATTTTTTTATTTTTTTGCGCCCTTTGTCTCCACGCATCCAGCAGCCCTGAAGTGGACTTACCGGGCCCTTCTTCTGGGAACTGCTCTGGCAGCAGCCAAGCCCTGTTATCGCCTCCCGAATCTGTCGAAGAGAACGAGTCAGGCGTGAGTCCTGAAACTCGGTGGGCGTGTGTGTGTACCTTGGCCCTCCTGTGACGGTTCGGTGCAATACAGGTTGGGACGAGCGTGCACGCCTTGACTGTTGCGAGCAAGGAAGTTGGGCCTCGAAGGTTGGGCGTTGTGTCACTAGAATGTAGGACATCGTCACGTGACGCCGTACATAAGAAGTGCATTTGACTATTCCAATCTGCATATTTTTAATAAAAACGCTACAGTGGGCACAGAGAAGCGCCGTTGAGGTTCAGTTACCATGCGATCATGTAATGCCACGTTCTCACGTTTAAAAGATACATTTCTAGAACATATGTAGACAGAGCACATACACCTATTCTAGGTTACTATGCAAAAGCAGTCTTGAATCATACAACCGGCAGCGCTGAAGTTTCGTCCGCTGCTCTAACTTGTGAGCGGGATGACTACTTACATTCTTAGCGAGAAGAGCAAGTTCTGGGTGCAAGTCTCCCTTGCTTCTCCTTAACCGTGTTGGCTCAACTGTGAGCAGGAGGCTGATTTTGTGGCCAAGTACTTGGCGAGATCGTCTCGCTCAGTGTGTGCCATTTAACGGCACCGACAAAACCCAACCGCTGCATTGCGTACTGTCATATTCGCGCTTTCACAGAAGTGGAATGTGCTAGGAATTTAGTGTGTCCGGCCCGGCTCGCCCGAAAAGTATATATACCCTGGCCCGGGCCCGGCCCGAGCCCGAGGGCTTCCCAGTGTCCCGACTCCGAGCCCTGCTCGTTGGCCGGGCCGAGCCGGGTACGGGCTTTCGGGCGTGCCCGAGCCCGCGCACACCTCTGAAGCGGATGTCTCATTCAGGTGCATTTGTGCACGTTATCTTTTTCTTACTTTATACAACCCAATTTCTAATTCATGTGTTCAAATTCGTGGCGTAATTAATGCAACCCTCCCTCTTTCTGTAAAGAGTTGTCGAAGGCTGCCACTCTGTGGCGCGCTGCACGCAATAACCAGGATTGGAGCGCGATGCCAGCGTGCATTCGTAATTACGTCGAGCTCGCTTGGGACGCGCGCCTGTCGTCGAGGGGTGCTCTCCACTCAGCACGGGGGCGTGCGGCGGAAGGAAGGAGACAGCGCTGCCGCTTCCCCCCTGTTTCCTCCCGCCCTGTGCTGTTGTTGCGCGGGATTTGCCACCGCTCACCTTTCCCGAAAGGCGCGTTCAGCGTTGATTCGGGAGTGGTGTCAAGGCTCGCGGCTGCAGCTCCACTTCGAGTCCCTTGACACCTTATCCGCACCTTCGGTTGTGTTCCCAAGGGCCCGCTGTATGGTCTAGGGCCACCTCACTGTCTGAAGGCATCTGCTGAAGTCTTGGGCCGAAGTAAGAAGTAACCGCGTTTAAAGGTGGCGCCGCGGGAAGCACCGGATAATATTGAGCTCTGCACGGTTTGCGAGAGGTAGAAGGTATCAGCTACGCCCCACGCGGCCGGTGCGCCGTGTTCGCCATCGGCCCCTTAACACGCTTTTTCACCATTTGTCCTGCGTTTTCTAGCCTGTTTTCCAGGCGTTATTTCCTGGCAATCTGTTGAAACATGTAGTTTAAAGCGTATGCACTAATATGCTCATGGTACAAAGCATCATTCGCAGAAGGAGTGTACAAAAAGTTTGTCCGCTTCTCCAATATTCCCCCCCCCCCTCTCTCTCTCTCCCTCTCTCTCTCTCTCTCTCTCTCTCTCTCTCTCTCTCTCTCTCTCTCTCTCTCTCTCTACCTCCGAAATTTGATTTGCCAGATTTGGTATCCGAGCTCATTCGAATATGGCCGATTCAGTGGTGACCTCTAAATTTCGATGGGACGCCCTCAAAATTTGGCCCCCTCCGCTTCCAACATGTGACCTCGTCAGAATTGGACCGCAATCAATATCTGAGCTAACTCGGGTATGCCTCAGTTCAGTGGTGGCTACCAAATGTTAGGTGGGTCCCCCCTAAAATTTTCCACCTGAACCTCCGAAAGTCGACTTCATTCGAATATTTGACCAAAATTGGGGTCTAATTACCTCATTTGAATTAGGCCAACTCAGTTATGATTTCCAAAATTTACGTGGTCCACCGTCAGAATTTGGCCCACTGGACCATGAAAATGTAACTTCTTTCGAATTTGACCTAAATTGATTTCCAATTGAATTTGACTTTGGCCAACAAACTCTGCGCTGTATTGCAAGGGCGGACCACTCCCCCTTTTTTTATTATTTTTTTTTAAACTGCTGCACCTGCTGACGTAATGTTTAATTTTGAGTTCGGAGAGTTTGGCTTCGATAACACCGCGCCAGACTGATTGTTCAGCATGCACTAGCGTCAAATATATGTGACTTTACCACTACGCACCGTGCCCGCGTACAGCGACATCATGCACGATGGGACTGGAACGAAACGTGGAAACGAATCACGCTGCCTTTTGCCGACCACAGTGATGTTACGCATGCACTTTGCCTTACGAGAGACATAATAATGAACGAACTATGACCAGCGAAAAGCTGTCGCTGAATGTCGCGCATACAACTCTGTCCTTTCTTCTTCTTCTTCTTCTTCTTCATTTCTTTTTTTTTTGTTTTGTCTGCCGATGTGCAGGGGTGAGCGTTTGATATGACCCCCTCCTGTTGCTCAGTGACTGTTCATGTTCCGCTGAAGGGCGTGGTTCTCGACTTAGCTACTCGGCTGTGCCGAAAGGCGAAGTGCGAGATGTTTCATGAATGAACGGCGGCTGGATGGAAATAACCCCGAGCTCGTCTTTGCGGCGTACCAGTGACATGGGTTCAGTTATGGCTCGCAAATATTCGTAACAAATAAGGCCGCGTCTGACTTCGAGGTTTTTCGCTGTTGCCGCGTTTTGACCACGTTAGACTGCCAGAACTGATGTCAACCTGCGATCGAACGATTTGAAAAGGCTGGCTTGCACACCATTGTCTGTTTTCACTCCTTGGACGAAATCCGCTGTGGTGGCGCAGTCATCAGAGATATTCCGCCGGGGAGGGGGCACATTAGTAATACATATTCCGGGGGGGGGGGGGGGGGGGGGGGGCGCAGTAGTTAAGGATCTCGACTGCTGTACCCAAGGATGCGAGATCGAATCCCGGCCGCGGCGGCCGCTTTTCGATGGAGGCGAGAAGCAAGGCGCCCGTGTGCTGTGACACGCCAGTGCAAGTTAAATTTGGTCGAAAATTCCGGAGCCCTTCACTATGGCGTTTCTTATAGCCTTAGTCGCTTTAGGACGTTAAACCTATACAAATCGAACCAAACGTTTTGGATGTGTAGCATTTAGAGAGCACGGCAATTTTGCAACTGTAAGCGTTTACTGGTCTATACTAACGGGGCATTTATTATTAATCGGCCGTTTACGACAGGTCTTTCAAACGTGTAAAAACGTGCTTGCCCAAAAGCACGAACCCACCACCCCTATGTATGTGCCTTTCTGTACTTATCCATGTTCTTTACGCGGTTGTTATCTCAGGTTTAATGATTGAGGGCCCCTTACTATTCAATGAAAATTTTCACCCGTTGCTTCGGCTCTGTGCAGTCTTACTCGTACTATAATGAACCCGAGCGTTCTGCAAACGTCGAGGAATGAAATTGCGATTGGGGATGTTCATCTAAGTTCTATACTTCTTAACACGCGCCTCTATCTAGGCCACGTTCTTATGGTGTCTGATTAAAACATTTAATCGATCTTCACACGGGATTGATTTTTTAAACGAAATTAAATTCTCGCTCGCAATATAGATCAACAAGCTGACAGGTTCATGCAACTTCTCCTCATGACAGATGCACGCCGCGGAAAGTACTTTAAGCACCTGGGGGGCTCCGCGAAGATACTCCAATTGCTCACTATGGCGAGCAGGATTTTGTTAGTTTTCCTTTATTACCGTGCAGTGTCTCTATCTCCCTACAACACTGTGTTTTCCCGACCTTTCACCAGCATACTTTTAGACCTCTCTAACCGTAAATGTATAGCATCTTATTATGACGCTTTTTGGCTCTTAGTCGCCTTCATGTCATAAACTTCTCAGAATTATTTAATCCAACTTAGTTTAGGATGTTCCTTGCCTCGCTTGTTTATATAGTTTTCTTCTCCATATTAGTCAGGGTGTCTCCTTCGACTGTTTGTTGTAGATGTAATTTTGGAAAAAAAAAATAATGCCCGGTGCCCTGAAATATGCGTAGGGATTTGGAATCATAGGTATTGCGGCTGCCAAATAGAACTGGTGCTGGTCCGATATTTCGTCGTTGTCGATTCGTCGAACTTGCGAACGGTCGCCGACCTTGATGAACCAGCAGTACTTCGGTTTGCACTCCAGGAGTGTAGGACCCCGCCGGGGTGGCGCAGTGATTACGGCGCTCGACTACTGTTCCTAATGATGCGGGATCGAATCCATGGTCTCGGCGGCCGCTTTTCGGTGGAGGCGAAAAGCAAGGTACCCGTGTGCTGTGCGATATCAGTGGACGTTAAAGAACCCCGGGTAGTCAAAATTTTCGGATCCCTCCACTACGGCGTCTCTCTTAACCTGAGTCGCTTTGGGACGTTAAACCCCACAACACGAACATCCAGGTGTGTAGCGGCACTTTTCGAACCTGGGTGCAATCGGACGCGCCGGACAGAAGAAGGCTTACCAGGGGTTTTAATTTAGCCGGGCCAGATTGAAAAACTGGGAGAGAAACTCGTGTGGAGAAAATCGATGTAAAACACTAGATGCTATGATCCCCATCTTGAGCATACGCCGCTCGCAATGACCGCATTGAAACCTTGCATTCACATCTTCACTCGTTTTCTACACTAGCGGACATATATTACACCCCCCCCCCCCCCCCCCCCCCCCCCCCCTTCTCTTAAACAATCTCTCCATTTCACCTCACAGTGCCTGGGAACGAGGTTCTTGCCGAGCAATTTGATCGCGTTATCCTTCGTCATCTTTAGCCTGGATGAGCTCCCCTCTGGTCTCGCGCACTGGTTGGCGCGCCAAGAAGCTGGCGGTGGCAAGAGCGTGTGCAGCGATTTGCGGGGGTCGACGCTGCGCACGGCACTGGTATGAGTGTGGCTGGCCCTCCTAATCGCGCAATCCACTTTCGGCTGGCAAATGGAAGAGCGGCGGGGTGGGAAGAAGTAAGGAGATAGAGGTCTTGCTGGAGAAGGGCACAGATGAGGGGAGGTGGGAAGGAGAGCGGGACTGAAGGGAATCCTGCTCCGCCAACTTCTGAAACAAGGCGCTTGTACATAGCTGCCCGTATAAGGAGGGATAGCGGGGCGAGGGGTTGAGCCTGGCGGCGCCGAAATAAACGGGCCGCAATATCGGCCGCACTCTGGCTTTGGCCGCGGCACTGTCGGTCGCGACATAAAGGCGCCAAGGAAAGACGCTGATACTACCACCTCCCCCATTCGCCCTTTTCCAGAGTTCTTTTTTGTCACGTATATGTCCTCGATATTTTCTACCTTTTCTACATTTTCGGGAGGGCCCTTCTCCTTTCGCTCGAGCGAGCATCATCCTTCCGCCCTCCCTCTTCTTCCGGCTGCTGGAACCGCTGGCTGGAGAAACACCGTCTCCATGAGGGGCCGGAGGACGGCGACGGGCTGGGAAGGATAGACGCGTTGCCTCTCCTGCCGCCACCACCGAGTTTCTCTCGCCGGCCTCGCCGCCGACGACGAGGCCGCGGTGGTCAACTGGCCGGAAAGAAAAACTCGGTCGGTACCCCCCTCCCCTCCTCCGTGATCTCGGGAGCGTGCGCTCCGTCGCGCCCGGCCCGCTGGCCGCGCTGTCTTTTCCGCGCGATCCGAGGGATCCACCTCACCGTGCGCGGCACGCGATGCTTGGCTGGATCGCAACGAAACGCAACTTTTTCTTTCAAGAATTTTATTTTTAAATTTTTGGGTTACGTACGCTTGCAGCCCTGTATGTTAGGCAGAATGGTTCCTGCTGAAGGCCGGTTTCCATGTAGGCATTCGCTGCTTTACTCGCAAGTGCGGTTTAGCTCGTCGTTGGCACGAAGTTCCGTTTGTACGCTCTCGCCACGCGGGATCCCCGAAAGAGCATAGGAGGAATGAAGAGATCGGTCCGTCGATCTCTGTAGGGTCTGTGTGATAACCCTCGCTGAATTCGTTGTTTTTCCTGCCTTCAAATTCTCTTTTCGTATTCCCGATACTACGCGGCAAGCTGTAGCAGGGCAGTGAAATGTTCAAGAAACGCCGCTCCGGACTGTGCGGGATGTGTGCGTGCGTGGCAGCTCTCCCCTGCTTCGAAGTGCTGTGCGCTGCCTTCGGGTCGAGCGCATCCCACATGGTGGCGCCGCACCATCCATTATGCACCAGCCGGGGAATGCCGAGTGGGCGTCTCGCGGAGGCCGATATTTTAACTCTCGGAAGCTCGGCTTGTCCGTGGCGTCCACGCGCGTTAGCGTGGGCGTGACGCTCTGCCGCTTCCGTGTCCCCGGGTGTTAAAGTTTAAGCGCTAACTGGAAAGACGCCTCGTGTACTATATATGCATATGAATTGCACGCACTCCGGCCAACTTATTAAGTTTGTCTTCTCCGAGGGCACTAAGTACACCAAAACTTTCAAATTAAGCACGTTTTTTTGTTTTTGGCTTTAAACTTGGAGCTTGCTTATTCAGCGCCTAACGTGGGCGTCCGGATGCACTAGGCACTTGTGAAGTGTTTGCAGTGCTTATCTGTGTATGGACTTACTCTGTTCACACTTTGTCCGGGTTGGCTTGCTGGCTTTTGTTAAAAAAAAAAAAAAAAAACGGGGGTGGGGGGGGGGGGGGGGGGGGGACGAAATAAACGCGCCGTACAGGCCGCCTCCCAATAAGAAGCCTCGCAGGGGGATCAGTCGTTCATAGAAACTTCGCTGCAAATTTAGGCAGAAACTAAACAAAATTATAGCGCTATAGAACTCTCCATCATCTGATTCGATCCCATCGAGAAAAAGTCATCTTGAATGTTACTTGGTGCCTGTGAATACGTTAAACTTTCTCGTTCGCTTCCTATTCTTGGTTTGCACACTTACGTATCAGAAACGTACAGTTTTTCATTTTTTTTTTTACATCACTAGCGCTCTAGTTTCATGTGACACTGTTCTGATTATTCGAAATACAGTGGGCTGTCTATAATTCTGTGCGAAAAGTTCTTCGTAAAGGCAGCTTCCTATTGCGACAGGAGGGGGCGTTGGTTTTGAGGCTGTTAGTTTTTTTCATCTATACCAGCCTTTTGTTCCAGAGGTGCCTTTAGAACTTTAAATGAGTGCCTGTCAAAACAACTCGGGTAAAGAATAGAGTGAACCAGTTTCATTGGGCCAACTCCAACTCGCTAAACTGTCACGGGCAGTCAGCAGCAGCAACAGAGATGGCCTCTCCATGTTCTTCGCACCAACAACGCACGAGACTGCAGTGCCCTTAATTCAGAGCAATTGTAAGCAAAAAAAAAAAAAAAAAAAAAAAGCACCTGGAAACACGAACTCAGTCTCTACCGTCAGAAGACCGTAAACATGTTGCATAGGACCCATTTGCAACTAAGAACTCCGATGACGGGATTTGTCTCTTGCTGACCAATAAGACCACTGGGTTTGGGTTCTCAGCTGATGTAGATTTGTTCTATTCTATACCACGTGGGCAAGTTTTTAGATCCGTTTTAAGCTGCATTGAATCGAACGGCGCCGTTGGCTTTTAAAATTCAACAAGCAGTTTGACAGTTTCATAGCTCTTGTGGAACATTAATTCTACTTTTATCACATTAACAACCAGGCGTTTCTGCAGAGAACAACGTGCATTGCAATTTTCGTGCGTGACACCAGTTTTATACAACATATTTTTATCCGTCATTGACCGCACTTTTTCTGGCGCACTAGATCGAGATGACGTAGTCCATATTTCTGTATACGCTGACGGTTCTGTTGCGCCGTTGAAAAAGGAGGGTTTGCATGTACGGCGATGCTATTGCCGATAGTTAACATTGGTTTAAAAGTAATATGCATCAAGTTTAACCTCTACCCGTGAACTCTCTGGCAAGTCGTCGACATCGGCACTCCACACACGACAGAAACAGGCTTTAAGACCTCAATCTGACCTTGTTTCTGTCCCCGTTCAAAAAAAGCAACTCTTGCCCTATAAGTCTGCCCACTTGCAAAACTCTTAAAAGGGCTATTGCTAAGTGCATTATTGAAAATGGCCTAAAACAATCCTGCACACATTCCATGTAGTAAAGCTTCAACCGCCAGGTTTCAAGGTTAAGGGAGGCTGGCTTACCTGGTGCTCTCTTGTTGGCAGGTGTTGGAACGCTGCTAGAGAAAAATGTTTTGAGGCTCCTATTTGTGGGCAGTAAGTAGTTAAGTGAGAATAAATATTTGGTCAATGCAATATGTGTCACAATTTCTAAAGTTTTACTCATACTGCCTTGTTTCGCTCATCTTAATATTACTTCTGGCATGTTGTGTTATCGTAATATATTTGTGGACATTTGTTGGCATCCAGCGCGTCGTAAAAGGTGGGAGCACAAGCCACGTACGCTGCGCTTACATGCTTTGACTTTTTTTGCAACGTCTTTCTGACGCGTCTGTTCCAAGCTTCTTTTTAACTCTACTTCCCACACCATGTATTTTTTTTTACATTCCGGGAATCTTATTTTCCAACGAGCGGGTCATATCCTAGCTGGAGTCTAATTTAGGATGCACTCTACGCCGGCCAATATCGTCAGTGCGAATGTCAACTTTCCGCGCAAATGCGCAAAGTTCCACCTTTGCCCGGACCTCCCTATCTGTGAACCTGCGTCATATTGGCATGCGTTCGATTCGACGCGCAGCTCGTCGTTTGCATCCGCTCGCGCAAAGGTATACCAGCACCCACACCGTTACGGAAATACCCCGGGGGCGACGGGCTGCTCTAGCGGATTTTCTATACATACGCATGTATAGTCGCGTACGCGTCAAATCCGGCTCCACTTTGCGCCCAGAGGCGCGCGCGTATTTGTGCGTCGCTTCTCGAGCTGATCTGATCAGGGGCGCGCCCGCGACGACCCACGCTGCGTGGTCGTTCTCCTTTCGTGGCTCCTCTAATCCGCTCTGGCCGGAGGTGTCGAGTGCCGCGGCGACAAGGAGGGGATTTTCCAAGAGCATCTTCTTCTCTGCCTCTCCTGCTGGGGCAAATTGGACCCCCTCCCCCTTTCCCTTATGCGCGTGTGGCGTGCACAGTTTTCGCGGTCGTTGTTGCGTGCGTGCGCATCAAGGCGTCCCCTCCTCCTCCATTTTCTCCTTGCGTTATTGCGTGCGTTATGTGGTGCTCGTCAAATTGGCTTTCGTCGACCGATCCCTAGCACTCCCTCACTTCCTTGCTCCTCAAGCCTGCCTTGTGCCAGGGACCGGCTGTCCCACTGCATCAGCTCTCTCGGTGGCTTCACCCAGCTGCACTGGTTGCCAAGCGACGCTCGTACCGAGTACTGCGGAAATATCGTATAGTATACGGTTCCAAGTTCGGAAAACTCGCGTCTCTCGGAGTATACGTTTTTGCATGTCGCTCCCTATAGGCTGTTGAGTGGGAGACGGGAGTATAAGACTACCACGTCCGCAGTTTCCAGAGATGGGATTAATCAGCCAGACGTGGAGGGAGGGGGGATAAATGGTGTCCGGCAAGCAATGGTAGAGTTTCCCCCAAATTGAGACAGTTTGTTTCCCGGGTCCAGACTTCGCTGACAACATGTTGCTGGACTCTATAGCTTCACGTATTCGAATAACCTGATACGGTCGGCCGTTTCGTTGTCCTTATTTTCAGGCGGAATCGCTGGTGGGTTCCACGGGGCGCCATTACGTTTTCGGGTTCATTTGAATCCGGTTCGTTTTCTTTGTCTTTTTCTTTTCTTTAACCTTAGAGGGCGTGCCTGTACCGGATGTACTATTCGTACACTGCGGATAGTTTCGCTCAATTTTAGAACATGCCTCATTGCGTTTCCCTCCCTGTTGCAGCCATTTCCTTGGGAACTGTGTGCGGGAAATTTTAGAGGATGCTTTTATTTTACTTTTTTTTTTTCCGCACCCGGTACTCTGTTTGTTCCTCGTTGCCGCGCGCGGAAATAGCTGTCTGGCCGCTGCTTGCTGCCGTCATTTGCAACTGCGCCCTCTCATATATTTTGCAGGGGTTTGTGTCTGCTGCTTCCTGGGATCGTTTATCTGTTTTTACTTTTCAGTTTCAGTTTGAGGTCTTGCTAGAAGATATTGGTAAAATCAACCTTGTTCATCTTCCGCTGTCAGCAGCACCACCCCTCTTTCTTTTTTTTTTTTGCCCGTGCACTGGGAACGCAGCGTCATCTCGCAAGGGCACAGGATGCGGCACATTTCTTATGAATGAAGGGGGGTACGAAATTAACTAGTCGCAATCCCTGCAATGATGGAATAAAAATGGAACGAAAATTAATTGTCTAAGTGCTCGTGCGGTGTATCGGCTTGTCTAATCTAGGTACACGTAAGGACTAATGTAACCAATCAATTTGCCGGAATGCAGAATAATGCACCAAATGATGGTGAACGCTTTCTGGAAGTAGTCTTACGTGTGTGCGCATATCAAAATACATTTCATTGTGTCCTACGGGGGAGCCACACTGTAGCGAACCAACCGAGGTGGCCGAGCTCTGCTACACCAAACGCAGAGCGAGCGGAATCACGGTGTCGTTTCCAAGTCGCTCCGGCCGCCTTTCGATATGGATGCGAGGCACAAGAATGACCGGGGGCTCTGATCAGAGCGCTCGGAGAATAACTTCGCGTGGTAGAAATAGTAATGCGGATACTGCCACTGTGTCGTCGTCTCTCTTGACCCGCCACGTATATATAGCTCTTTACCGCGCAAAAAAAAAAAAAAAAAAAAAAAAAAAGTGTTGCTTTTATATGTGCATTGCTGTATGCTGCGATATACGAAGTATATACGTTGTATTTGCTTCAGAGGGGGACGTGGACTGGGCTTTCAGCTGCTCTTGGCGGATGGATAGCGGTGCGCCGTCAGTCCTGTTCAAGCGTATAGGCTGCGGGGTTTACGTGCACTGCTCATTATGCTCGACGCCGGAGTGGGCTTGATCCTCCATAGCCAGAGACGCGCTGCTTCTTTGTGCACGCGCTCCGCTACTCCCCTCTCCCCATCTATTTTCTTTATATATATATATATATATATATATATATATATATATATATATATATATATATATATATATATATATATTGCATTGCTTTTTATTTTTTCTTTGTTCGGTCTCGCTGCCCCGGACAGGAGGTTCCGGCCCCGTTTGCATGGCCCCTTAAACGTGCACTATGGCGTAGCAAGCCCTTGTTTCAAGTTGCAGCTCTGTACATGCACGCGACTCGCTGAAGTTTGCCTGAGAAGATTCCATGCTGTGTGGGTGAGAGTGTGCCGGAATCGCAGTTTGCGCGAGTCGTCCTATTGGAAGACATGTGTTTGTGCGCTCTTAGGGGCAGGGTGCGACTCCCACCTGCTTCTTTAACAGTGTAGCAAAGTACAGGCAATACATAACGATGCATTCCGACTTCTTTAGCTGTGCCTAGAAGTGGCATGTGCTCGTAGGGGTTCTCAAACGTATTTTACCTGAGGGAAGCCCAGAAGCCGTCAACATGAGTCATTGCAAAGTTCGTGGGCGCGAACGAGGTTTCGCAAGGTCATCCGCAGACGGCGGAAGTGGAGGGACTGCTCCGTTCGCTCCATTCGGATCCAAACTGCTTTCCCTGCTCCATTCTGCTGCTAACGCAGTATTGCGTTTAGCCGCAAATGTGTTCAACGTTTTCTTTTTTTTTTTTTTTTTTCTGACAAATTTAGCGGAGCAGTCGGTTTTTTTCCCCCACAACAGTTAGTATTGCTTACAAAAAAAAAAAAAAGTTTATCCAGTCCAGTTAAGTGACCCCGAGAAGCGCAGCAGGCCGATAGGTGGCATGTTGTCACTTGGTCATCCTTTCTACGAAACGATAGCAGCGCTATATGTCAAATGTTCTAGCCTCTATAGCAGCACATATATGTGGCAGAGGTATAAACGCGTCTTTTACGTGGCCTAATGCATATAGGGTTTTCGTAAACTATAAAAACACGGAGCATAATAAGTATTTGTTGTTAATCGTACGCTTTGCATCGGGCACTGACCCACTGATACACGACCGTTACACAAGCATTACGTATACTGCTGCTAGCACTACACGTGAACACAGCTAAACTCGCAAGAACTCGTTAAAATTTATTGTCAAATAAGATAGCGCTGCGTGTTAATGAAAAAAGCATGCACAGTCTGCACCCTCAGCAAGACGTGATCTCAGGCTCGAGATCGACGCCAGCGGCATTCGCTACAGTGGTGGAGCTCGCACGTGATGTTCTTCAGAGCGCATTTCTTGTACCGACAGATCGGACCTGCGTTAAACACTTGAAACTAGGTTTGGCGGCACTTCTTCGGCGCCAACATTTTTTTTTTTGTTGCTATTCGAAATGTTTGCCGTAATGTATAGCAATAAAATGGTTCTTATAGTCAATATTTCCTTCCGATACCCGACACGGTTGCAAGCGCCGTCAGGTATCATTTCCCGCCTTTGTTGTAGGATTTCGCGCAGGCCTTGGAACCGCAAGCATCACGTGCTGTCGTGACCTTTTAGCCGTGCTCGCCATTCGCCGAATCATTTTTCTTTTATTCCTATAGTGATTATTCCTGTCCAGAAGGGGCGTATGCTCGGTGCTATCCGAGCAGATCCGCGGCTCACTCAAAGCAGTAATTCATTAAGGTTCTTTTTGTGCCCATCGGTGGAAAGCGTATGCGAATTTGAAAAGGAGCCGTGCGGGCACCCCGCGTCGATTCTAATGCGTCGCGAATCCTATTGCGCCCACGTGGATATGGCGGAATCGTCGAATACGATCCGCACCCGAATATTAAAATGATCAAAGGCCGACGCCGAGACATAATAATACCGGAGATTCATTCGTCAGGAAATGTGGAGTGGGCTGCGAAAAAAAGTCGATGGACACTTAAGCATGACACGAAGTACGGTATGACGCGATATGCTTAATGTGTCCCTTCAGTGACTTGGAGTGCGCTTTTCATATAGCTTCGAAGATACGGACGCTGTTGGTTAAGAGGCACAAGGCCTTCCTGTAGCCAAGTGTAACGAACGTGCCTCTGTAGCGTTCCCGACTCGGGATTTAAGGCCCCAGGTTCGATTGCCACCTCATCCCAATTTCTTTTTCAGCGTACTTAATTTACATTCTTAGATGTCATACTGACGTTTGAGTCAGGTTGAGACTAACCGTGGTGGCAATTCTTGTGACGTCAACCATTTTCGACATGCCTGCGGCGCCAACTAGTGTCATCGTCAAACAGCCAGAAGGTTAGAAGGTGGCTTTATTCACAGTGACGCGGCACTGGGACGCGGCAAGACTGGAGGGAGCTCGACAGAGGGAAGACGAAGAAAGCCGGGGTCACTAGCGTGGCTAAGGCCAGCTAAAATGTCGGTAATCCAGTCTGGCCGCATGACGGCGCCACAAGAGTGATTAGTAATGCGGCAATATGTCTGGTTCTCCGCTGAACAGGACCTTATAACGCTACCGCGTTTAAGGTCCAAGGGTTTGATGAGCCCTCGACCACTGAGGGGTAGAGAAGGCAGAGGTGGACGTCCATTTCATATAGAAAGCTGATCTCAATGGCTTTCGTAATTCGGTGAGCGCGTGCGTTTTCATCGAGGTAATGTAAAATTTAAATCAGCTTTGGCCGATACTGGACACACTGTGACAAACTTCTCCAGTCACAACATTGACGGCGTTTGGGAGCCGCGTATGCACCACTTGGCTGCTTGCAGTATGTTCAGGGCCAGCTTCACTGCACATTTGTCCGTAACGTAGTGTGACCCGAGTCGCACTTCCGGTAGCTGCTTGTGCATTTTGGAGTCGGTGTCACCTGATATTTCGACCTGTGTGCCTGCGCCATTTCTCCTTTTTGCATGTAAAGTGGTCACTACCTGAACTTCTTGCTTGGTGCGGTTTTGAACCTTTCGGAGTTCCCATTTTTCGCTTTTGAGAAAACATTATCTGGATTTCCATTTTTTTCCTCGTTTTGTGTGGGTGTGTTTGACTTAAATGAAGTCCAATAAACTCGCCCTATAGTAGTTTTATATTTAGACAAAAGTGAATGAATTTTCATTTTGACGGCGTTTTTTCTTCCTTCGACACAAGCCCCGCGTGGTGGTGCAGTGATTAGGGCGCTCGACTATTCTGCCCAGGTATGCGGGATCGAATCCCGGCCGCGGTGGCCGCTTTTCGATGCAAGGAAGCGAAAAGCAAGGCGCCTGTGTGCTGTCCAAAGTGAGTGCCCGTTAAAGAACCCCGGGTGGTCGAAATTTCCGGAGCCCTCGACTACGGCGTCTATCATGGCCTGGGTCGCTTCGGCGCGTTAAACCCCATAAACCAAACCAAACTTTCAACACAGCCCCGCCTCGGGGGTGCAGTGGTTAAGATACCCGACTACTGTCCTGAGTACCCGGGTTCGATCACGACCGCCGGAGGCTGCGTTTCGGTGGAGGCGAAACGAAGCGGCATCCCAAGTGCTGTGCGATATTAGTGCACGTTAAAAATCCACAGGTGGTCGAAATTGCTCCGGAGCCCTCCACTATGGCACAACTTTCTCTTTTCGCTTTTACTCTTATCTTCCTTCCCTTACGGCGCGGTTGAGATGTGTACAGAACAATTGTGTGACATATACTGCGCCTTTACTTTCCTGTGAACACATTATTATTATTATTATTATTATTATTATTATTATTATTATTATTATTATTATTATTATTATTATTATTATTATTATTATTATTATTATTATTATTGGTTGGTTGGTTTGTGAGGTTTAACGTCCCAAAGCGACTCAGGCTATGAGACGCCGTAGTGGAGGACTCCGGAAATTTCGACCACCTGGGGTTCTTTAGCGTGCACTGACATCGCACAGCACACGGGCGCCTTGCTTTTCGCCTCCATCGAAAAGCGGCCGCCGAGGTCGGGATTCGATCCCGCGTCCTTGGGAACAGTAGTCGAGCGCCGTAACCACTGCGCAACCCCGGCGGGGTATTATTATTATTATTATTATTATTATTATTATTATTATTATTATTATTATTATTATTATTATTATTATTATTATTATTATTATTATTATTATTATTATTATTATTATTATTATTATTATTATTATTATTATTATTAGCGCAGTGGTTACGGCGCTCGACTACTGTTCCCAAGGATGCGGGATCGAATCCCGGGCTCGGCGGCCGCTTTTCGATGGAGGCGAAAAGCAAGGCGCCCGTGTGCTGTGCGATGTCAGTGCACGTTAAAGAACCCCAGGTGGTCGAAATTTCCGGAGTCCTCCACTACGGCGTCTCTCATAGCCTGAGTCGCTTTGGGACGTTAAACCCCACAAACCAACCAACCAACCATTATTATTATTATTATTATTGCCTCGCCGAGGTGGTTAAGATGCCGGACTACTGTTCCGGAGTACCCGGATTCGATCTCGACCGCCGGCGGCTACGTTTCGATAGAGTCGAAACGGAGAGGCGTTCATGTGCTGTGCGATACCTGTTGTTGTGGCTGTAGGAAGAAGGAAAAGAAAATGCACGGTCGTGCTACTGGCTCTGTAGCTAAGCCACCTCCGCTGCCTCATGCGGACAGAAGAGAAAATAGAGAAGAAAAAAAGAAGAGGGAGAGAAAGACGCGCGCCGCAACAGCCGTCGTCCACCACCTGAGCGGTGACGGGTGCAATGACGGCCTACAGATAAAAAAGTCGGTGGCCGGCTAGCCCCTGTCGCAAGCGGCGTTGACCTACCGCCTTAGCCCCGTAGGGCCAGGAACAGCCACCCTTCACCACCTCCCTTCCCTGCCGTTGAAGATCCCCAGGTGGTCGAAATTACTCTGTAGCCTTCCACTGCGGCTCCTCTTTCTCTTGTTTCACATTTACTCCCACCTTCCTCCTTCCCTTACGGCGCGGAT
This sequence comes from Amblyomma maculatum, assembly GCF_055883805.1. Lineage (NCBI taxonomy): Eukaryota > Metazoa > Arthropoda > Arachnida > Ixodida > Ixodidae > Amblyomma > Amblyomma maculatum. The sequence continues at coordinate 107,657,798 of NC_139345.1, read as the reverse complement.
CAGGTGTCCACAGAAAAAGCTCGACAGCTGCTGCGCCTTTCCTTTCGTATAAACCAATTCATTCACCTGTAATCCATCTCATGATCTTATGCGAGTAATCAAAGTTCAGGGTTGCAGTTTCCGCTGACTTGAACCAGTGTATCAAACGAGCCCGAGCCGAAAAATTGTGCAGTGTGTAATGAGGGCTCTTTCTTCTTCTACCGCCGAAATCGTTAATCGGATTTTTACTGCAGTGTTCACAGCAGTATGCCCATTCTTCGTGTTTTTAGGCAAAGGACGTAAAGTGAAGCTCGTCGAAGAGCGGAACATAATAAGAGTGCCGGGGCTTTCTTTACGGTCCTATAAAAAAAGCGTTTCACCTTTTTTTCTTCTTCATATGTGTATACTATAGTTTACTGCATTTAACGTTTCAGTTCGTCTTGCTTTCTTTTACCTCGTTTGTTTAAAACTGTACCGTTGACTACGCCGATGCGAAGGAACCCAAATTAAGGTGTGGTGGGTATTGACTCAAAGAAAATTGGATGACCCCCTTCCGTACGTGTCTCGTTCCCATCCGCCTGTGTCAGCTCGTTTTTCCGCCTGGCGGCTGGCGAGAGCGTTCGGTGATTAGGCTTCTTGTCAGGTCTTTTCCGAAAGTGGATTTTAGTGGATCGGGTTTTGAAAGCTTTAGCGGCGGGACGTGGCGCCATGCGTCGCATTTCTGTGTTTTCTCTTCCTGGCGTTCGCTCGCGCACTTCCTTCGGAACTTGGCTTGGCGGTGTCTCTTGTCGGCTTGTCTTTGTGATTATGGTAATAAATTCTCTATTCTGCGGCATGGCGATCGTGAACAACCTCATTGGAAATACTATGTGCACTTAAAGAGGAGGAAAAAACAAAGAGGAGGGGCTTGTTAGGTTCTAAAAGGTTGCGAGGGCGATAGTTGGTATTCTTTTTCTTTTTTATAGTGTGTACTGGGGCGTATGCTTATCTCTTGGAGCTGATGCATTCGATCGAAACAGTTATGCATTTGTTTCCATGGAATCCGTGGCGTACAGACGAGTGGCTGTAACAAGCGGATAAGGAGAAATGATAGGAAAGATGTGGGACGGGCTTACGCCGATCAGATGCAAAGAAAACGTGACAGTATTGTCAATAATTAGCCTTGCAAACGATTCACACAAATTTATCTACATGCGAGACGAAGGCCCGTATACTTGTGCAGCGATACGATACGGAAAAGCAAACAGGTAATCTTGTCTGAGAGTGGATTTTGCGTCGCATTTCTGTGTTTCCTCTTCCTGGCGTAGCCTCTAATACCCACGGTAGCCTCAAATAGACCGCGCAGTTCCTTACGGTCGAATTCGTGACGTATAATCCACAAAAGCGCCTTTTTTTTTTTTTTAGGCGTATTTTAATATGACGCCGTTCAAAAGCCAATCTTCAGATCACCGCTGCAGCAGCCCGAGGTGAAGGCACTTGCCTCAAACTCCGTTCCGGTTTCCGTATGCCGGCAACTGACCGCAGCAAGCTCGGGGTAACTAACTCTCTATTAAATGCAGCTCATCTCAACGTAGTAACCGCGGTGCGCGTGAATAAGTGGGCGGTAAAGATGGTGGCTTCGCGTAGTGTGCAACCAACAACGCTGCTTGCGACCACCACCGTCACTCACGGCCGTGTGCACTGCGTTTCCTGGGATTGGTTGCGGCGCCAGTGAATGCTGCCGAGTGGAGGGCGAGGCGTGCAAGAACTCGATCGGGGTAGGGGTGGGGGGTTCTCCGCGTCAGCTGCCAGCCGGTCTGGATGCCCACCCCGCCATAAACTGGCGCGATGTAGCTCGCGCGCGGTACTATAAACCGCGCTCTAATGGACTATAAAAGCGGGACCCGCTGCCGACTGTCCTCTCGCGTACGGAGCGACACATTCGACGTCTGCCCCGCTCAGAGCGTGTGCGTGTGTGCGCGTGCTGCCTTGTCGGCTGCACGTTGTATATAACATTTGGTTTGCCATACTTTTGCTTACCTGTTTTTTTTTATCCATTGCAGTGCATTGGCGTGCAGCTCGTCGGCGCTCTTAATTCCTGGTTATCGTCGCCGCGGCTTATCTTTATGGCGCTTTCCTGAGCGTTCCGGTATTTTCCTTCTTTTATCCAAGTTCTGATTAGCACCCTGTCACTTCCATCCTGCTTCTCCGTTTTTTTTCTTTTTGTTTGTTTGTTGTAACCAAACAAACAAAAACAAAAAAAAAAGCGAGGGAGCCCTTGCCTGTCAATGCTTCGGCCAGCACCAGCTATATTAATATAGAAAGGGACACTGGACTGTGTGATGCTGCTTGCCTTGTTACTGTCGGTTAGTCATTCGTTGGTTATTGCGGACAAAGATTATTTTAGAAGAAAGAGGGAGTTCTGTAAAGTGTGATATTTTGCTCGCCAGTATGTACACATTCCAGGCTGGTTAGAGCTCAGTCTTCTCTTATACATTACGTCACCACCTTGACGCTGCATGATACGAAGCCGCGAGTTCGAACCCCTGAGAGTGCAGGTCGTTTACGGCTCTTATTTCGATCAGGTACCTCGGTACTGTTCTTAACTGTGTTTGCACTGGTACAAATTCGAGGAAATTATGTGCAAATCCATTGCCGTTCGTCTTACTGAACTGGGTCAACCTGCTTATAATTTAGCGCTCCCAATAATAAGTGCTAAATCTGTCACAGTTGCCTACTGACGTCATGAAGGAAAAGGCGCCACTGTTGACGCCGGTTAGTAACACACGTGATTTCCATAATTCTGAGGAAATGTCTCGTTTCTTCTTTAACCATGCTTGCCGCCTTTTACGTTCCTTTCAAAACTACGGTTCGCGGCGCGTGTCCTGCGAAATTTGTAATACATCTGGAATTGTATCGTATCAATAGCACAGGTTTCGCTACGTGTAGTTGTCTGTTTGGCCTCGAACCACCTTAAATCATGACGGCAGAGGTGGGTGCAGTGATTAAGCCGCGATCGTAGCGATGTTGCTGAGCCTCCGTAGCGCCTGTGACGCTGCTATACAGAAAACTGCTCGGCGAGAAAGTTTAGTTGGGCGCCGCGAATGTTCTCCTTCCCGTCTACTCTTCTGCGCTGCGATTTCTGTTGCGACGGCGGACTAATCAGTAAAAGTTCATTTTTTTTTCTTCTTTTATGGCCCACATGGACTAACCAGTAAAAGTTCTTTTTTTTTTTTTTTCTTCTTTTATGGCCCACATGGAGGCGTCGTTAGACGTGCCTTTTACTCGAACTATAGGCGTCTGCAGCATTCCGAGCGTCGTTGAGGCGAGCGCACTTCGCGAGTGGCTTCTCCGCAGAGCACAGCGTATGTGCGGGGAAAGGCACCGCCGCGAGCGGGCCGTAATTGATCGTTCGCTGAGCCGCTGGCGTAGTACACGCACTCTCGGTAGTGGCGAGAGCGGAATGCCGATGCTCGCTTGATCGGTCGCACGCCGTTTGTTTTCTGCCCGATGGCTGCTCCCCTTCGGGCCGCCACTCGTTTGCGCGGCGCCGCCGTCCAAGGCGAGCGGCTACTAATAGCTGGCTGCATGTGCGGCAGAAGTCGATTCCCCGCTTGAGGCGGAGATGTTGCGGTAACCGACGACTCCGTCTTTTTTTCTTCCATTTCCTTCTTTCTCGCTTCGTTTTTCCATTCCTTCCCTCCCCCTTTTTAATGCAAACCCTAAATGAAACGAGGTGTGTTAAAAATGGAAATGACTGTTGCATTCCTTAGCAGCTTGCTTTCACGGGTGTCGAAATTACGAATTTTCTCCGCTCAGAATAGCTTGTTTTCTTGCCTCCGGCAAGCTTTAAATGACGACGTGATGAGTTGTCAGACGAAAAAAAAAAAAAAGAAAAACGCGCTTAGCGGAAAGCTTCGGAAATGCTGCCCTTCTCTCTCTCTCTCTCTCTCTCTCTCTCTCTCTCTCTACTTTTAAACCCTCTTTGCTTTCATGAAGCCAAGATGCCTGGGTCATTTCGCATTATAGTTTCCTTCGTTATTTTGGGTGTATCTTGGAGTTAGTTTCTTGTGCGTGATTTTTGTTAGAGACTGGTCCGCTCATTGAGAATAAGACGTCGCCGACACCGCCATATGCTATAGAAGAGGTCCAGCTTAGTGGTCTCGTGCTTCCTGTTTTGTCGCTGTTCCTTGTTTAGACGAGATACGAAGTGTGAGATACGAAAAGATACTGTTACTATTTCGTCTCCACGTGGTCTAAATTATGCCTGGGCCCTCCATTACGGTGTCCCTCATAGTTCGATTCGCTTCAGTATGTTAAACCCCACATTCTATACCATATTTTACTTCACCTTACCGCATTTTACCGCACCACACCGCACCACTTCACTCCATACCGCACCGCACCGCGCCGCACTACACTACACTACACTACACTACACTACACTACACTACACTACACTACACTACACTACACTACAATACGCTACACTACACTACACTACACTACACTACACTACACTACACTACACTACACTACACTACACTACGCACACTACACCGCACCATAGCCTACCGAAGCACAGCGCCGCCAAGCACAGCTCAACACAACAGAGCTCAGCTCAGAGCAGCACCTCACCGCGCCGCTCTCTGCTTCATTTTAATATAACGTGGGCGAGTGTGAGTATTTACCGCTTCCGCATAAGTAACCGTTGAAAAATTGCGCTGGAAGAAGAATTAAGAGTTCTCTGAGATGTCATAGAAATGTTTGATTTCGTTTAGAGTGGAGTTTTATCCTAGTGGTCATGTAGATGTCATCTTCCTTGCGCTATCATAAGAAATATTCGAGTGGTCGTTAACTGATATCACCGTTATGGTTAACACTTTCACTATGCATTGATGTTCCGAGTTGTTAACTAGGCTTGCAATGATTTCTGCTGGCTAAATTAACACGTGGTGGTTACAGTGGAAGTGCCCCCTAGAATTTGCTTCTTCCATTCCTTGCTCTGCGTGCCCTCTCCACTTCTCGTTGCTTTCGCGGCTTGCTTCAAGCGTTACACCTTCGCGTTGGCTGTATGCATTGTCTCTGGGTTTGTCTGATTTCGCTTAGAGGAAATACATCCTTGCAGCGCACGGTTTCAGTGGGAGCGAATCTGGCCGCAACTGTTTCTTTAGGTAAATACCTGCGCACTAGAACATCTTAGTGCCACTTTTAGAAAGCGTAGATAACGTGGTGTAGCTATAGACTACGGACAAAAGGCAAAAAGCAGAGGAAAATAACTCAGACGTGCGGCTAGACAATATATTTGCCTATTTGCGGCAACGCCGAGGCTCGAATCTTGTTTTGATTTGCGCTAACAAAATTCGTTATTCTCTCTAGTTTGAAAAGGCTGACCTAGCATTGTGAAATATATGGCGCTTAGAGAGCCACTTTCGCAAGCGCTGCACATGCCACATCAGCCTGTGCCACTCTTCTGCCTTACTTTGCGCGGCTCGAGCCTGGAATATCCCTCCTGATGTTCCTCTGTGAATTCATGCGAATTATGCTTTTTTTTTATTTATTTCTTGCGTTTTCTGAACGACGTCACCGTCGTTGCCTTTACAAAGCCGTCATTACGGCATGCAAACGACACCCCGGACGCACGGTGATTTTGCGAGATGCGCTTGCCCTTTTCTCTCTCTCTCTCGATCTCTCTTTTGAGAGGGAGGGAAGTCATCCGTGGGATATGCGAAGGAAGGGGTGCGATGTGACGCTGGAGGAGCGGCCTAAGACGTGGAAGATAGCAGGTGCCGCGGATGCGCCTCCCGCTACGCGCCCCCATATAATATATCCGCCATATACTCGGTCTTTGAGCCCGCGCCGCTGGCGCGGGGATTCGTGCCGGTCTCGTGGCGCGAGACTCGTTCGATGCGTCTCGTCGTAGCTGCGACCGCGGGGCTTTGTCATCGGCCTTATTCCGTAAGTGGAGCGGACTTCCTTCCCCGGCCATTTGCTGCGCTGCAGTGCGGTCGCGCGTGCGGACCTTGATGACCGTGCGCGCGCTGACACTTACTTGCTCGTAGCTCAGGAAATGTGCGCGCGTGGGAGCGTGCGGGGTAAAGGACGGGTATGCACGGGTAGATTCTCCTCGAGGTTAAGCGTCACTGCTGCATGTGCTTACGTCGACTTTTGCACTACAGTCGTCGTCATCTCCGCGTTGAACGAACCCGAGGCGCTGTCCGTGTCGATTTGTGCGCGTTCGAATTCGGAAGTGACAAACTGCGGAAGTTCGTTGTCATTTGCTAGCGAAATATGGAACGCGACTTCTGCGCGTTCTGCGTTGCGCTGGCACTGCGTCGTCCGCGTTCCTGCAGCCATGAAACAGGATGGGTGTAAACGGGCGTCGTCCTTATTTATGCGTTTCGCACCTCATTAAGGAGCTTTAGAACAGCGGACCCATACTTAGGCGCCACATTTTCGCGCTGTGTATGGTGGCCGCTGTGTGCTCACGAGAGGTTTAGAATATAGAGAGAGAATGGTTGCTTCTGAATATCCGCACGCAACGCCGTGTCGGTTGAAAACTGCGATGCTGAACTGCAAATAGCGGTAATTTAATTTTATGCGCACTTTTATATCAGCATAAACAAAACGTAGTCATAAGTAATAATTAAAAAAAAAACGTGTAAGTCCCTCAGTTAAGTAGTTTCTAACCATTCTTTTTTTTTTTTTTCGTACAGACAGCATCAAACTATTTAAACGTAAGCGCATTATAACGTCGTACCCCTGTGGCGACCAAATAATTCGCGCCCACTAAGCCTAGTAGCTGCCCGAATTCATTCATTCATTTATTTGTTTGTTTGTTTTGTACTTTCTTTAACATCGTAGATTATGAACATTTGAGCAAAAATTCTTTCCCATGGCGCAAAAAAAAAAAAAAAATAACTAGAAACAGAAGCTTTTCGCCGATCCACAGCAGGGTGAAGAATTTACAGCGATATTGTAACACCGACACCAATGTTTGTTTTTATACCGTCCAGATGTGGCTCCAAAGCGGACGCCGCAGTGAAGCCATCAGTAGACTCGAAAACAGCACGCAGCAAATTAATTTAGGCTCATCACCAACCGGAAGACAGGTATGAAAGAGGCTAATTTACGAGCCCGGTGCAGGCTTTCGTGATGAGCAGAATAGCGTGCGCGACCCCTTTATCGGCGTCTCACTAAATGCGAAAAAGAGAAGATGCAGGGGGACTCACCAGAGCACAAACAGGAAGAAACATACTAAAGAGCCTCAGTATCTCCTATGGTGGACATAGTAGCATAAAAACAGACCGTTAGACATCAGAAAAAGGCTAAAAATCCCCCTAATCCCCCCCCCCCCCTCCCTTCCCCACAAAAAAAAAAAAAGTGCATCCAGAACATCATAAGAATAGAAGAATGAAAAGAGCCGAGACCCTACAAAAGCCCTACGGCGATAATGTGGATGTTATCTTCGTCGACGCAGCTGAGTCCGAGGGCGTTCCAGCTTGGGATAGTAGTAGCAAATGAAAACCAGACATTAAAGTTAGCTGCTCTGTTCGCACTAAAGCTGCAAAAACGGCGGAAGAAATTGGCAATAACAGGTACAGAGACAAAAATAATAATCAGTGATTCCAAGTCCGTGGTGGAGAATTATATCAAAGCGAGAATCTTAAAAGAAGCGTACAATATATTAAATCTAGGCTAATCGAAAGGAGACATTCAGATGATATGGGCACCGGCCCTCTCCCGGCTATAGAGAAATGTATGGGTTCACAAGCTCGCCCGAGGTATAAATTTCGGAGTGGGCCCTGGCCCCTACCATGATAGCGATAGCGACCGGGACCGACTACGTAGATATCAAGACATAGCACAGCATTATAGACTAAGTCGAGCGGTATACCCACCGGCCGACAGATTACTGAAGAAATAGCAAGAGAACACTTGGAGACTCCTACAGAAAATAACATATCCCAACCCTCTGCTCATGAGCAGGTGGTACTCAACACAATACAAAGAGACATGCAAAAGTTGCAAAAACACAGCAGACATGGCTCAAATGATCTGGACATGCCCAAATATAACGCAAACACATCAGAAAGAAATAACAGAGGCCCTTTGGCAGACTGTGATGCTCCGCTGGGACCACGAAATACAGCTTGCACTTATCCATCTGGCTGAAGACGTCGCCGGAACTCAAGAGCTCCAAGCCGCCGTTTAAACGGATGGGCATCCCTACCCTAATTCCCTAATCAGTTGGAAAATGAAGTTAATTAATCAATCAATCAATCAATCAGTCAATCAATCATTCCCAGAAATAAAATCACAAGTCGTCCCTCTGTCGGGTTCACCTCTATGACGTGAATGCATGTGATACCACAGTGATATGCACACTTCACACACGACAAATTTTAACGCATAAGAAACGCGTGAGACGCACTTTGCTATAGTTAGCGCAAAAACTCCAAAATTGCTGGCTTTCTGCGCCATGCGCTAGAGGTGGCGTTTTTGGTTATGACATATTATGATTGCGACTGGCACCTTTTATACCGAATGGCTGTCCAGTACAGGAGAAACAACCACAGCAATAAAAAAAAATTAAAAAATACGAAAATGCGCAGTGACTAGAATAATGTTATTTCATATAATGACTCCGATCTAATTCTGTTCCGTATTTTTGTTTTCTTTCGGGCTGTAAAGTTGCAGCTTTTGTACCCACGCGACCTTTCACTGGGTGCCTCCTGTATGGGTACCAGGAAACCAGCCGCCCGTTCTTTTGTGAAGGCGGGCGCGGCCCTCAATTCTGCCGCAGTTCATCGGCGCGCCGCCGCTGCTGCCCTAACGAGCCTCCTTTGTATTGCCGTCCACCAGTTTCCACTTTTCCACGAGCGTGTCTGGTCAGTGTTGAAGTAGATCTTGAGCCCATTGTCTACACTGAGACAAGCCTGACACTCACGCTGGCCGATATTGTATGTGCGCTTGCGCGCCGTCTGGGCGCGTGCGCTGCTGACAGTGTTTTCGTATGCATACGCTTCTTGTCTGTTAATTGCGTGCTTGTGAAAATTAGTACACGTGGCAAACTTAAGCCTGTCATCAAGCGCAAAGGCTACGCTTAAGGCCGCTGTTTGGTTCGCTGGACATGAAGGTGTCTCGTGTGACTTTTACAGTTTCACTGCTTGAATGAAAGTCACCTCGGTGCTCGTTTTCTTTTTTTTTTTCTCCCTTCCTTCTCAGTAACCTTCGATACCTATGTCAGCTCGTGTGCGGCCAAGACAAAGCCAGGAAAACACACCAACGAACGCAGCTTTTTTTTTCTTTTTGTAGTCCTCCATCTGTTGAGAACATCTGTTGAGAACAAGGTGGGAATAAAGACTTGATTTGATCTAATTTAATTTGTGCTATCCCTTAAAAGAAAACTGAATGCGCGGTATTTGTGTCCTCCGTTACGGTCCCTTTTCGCCCGTGTCTCATTTCCGTTGTTTTCGACCAAGCAAGGCGAGCTCGCCGGGCATTTCATCGTTTTACAGTGTCCTCGGGGAGTCAACGTGAAAACATTCTGGTGGAAGGGCAGAAAGAAAGATCAATTAATCCGCCCTTTGACGTGCATATTAATCACCGTAATCCACCTTTTAATCCACACCTTGATACGCTTACTATCCCAGCCTTTCAGGTCCTCTTCTTCCAAGCACGTAAGTGTCTTCTGCAGGTTTTGAAAGGCTTGTCCTACTTATACGCTTAATCGCACGCGATGATGCAACACGTGCGCACGTGATAGCCGTTGATGCGTATGCGCCACAAATTATGCCATAGCAGATGCTGGCAATGTGGACGAATGCGTAGTCAGCCTCTTTGCATAGGTTCATTCATTATAGGTATTGGTGCGGTATGTGCAAGGGTCATAAGCCGGAAGCGGCTTCAGTCCAAAATCCTAGGATGTCCTGCCTTTCTGTTCGCATCTTCTCTTTCGAGGATACGCTCAGGTTGGCACCCTAGGAAAGTTGCAACCAACTAGCCCTAAGGCGAGCAATTCTACTTTCTGCAGTTACTCGCTGGCCCGCCCGCTCCCTTTCGATTTCGCTGTCCGTACGACACTCGGCGACCGCTAGCGACCCGGACCGGAATTTCGGGGTCAAGACGTTCAGTGTTTCGTCAGACGACGCCGGCGGCGGCAGATTAGCGGCCCCTCGGCACTTTCACCGCGCGCGACCCGGTACAATGGACAAGCGCCACGCTTGTCTGCACACACAATGTCAACCGAAGCAGAGAGGGGAAGAGAGGGTGGTGCCCAGGTTAAGTGTCTCCCTCGCGTTGTTCCGCCTTCCTTCGGAGCACGTCCGGTCCACCTCACCAAGGAGCAGGTCGCCGATGCAGGACGCCGCCACGCACGCGCTCTGCTTTTGCTCGGCCGACATCTTCTTCCTTCCTCTCGCCTCTCTCACCCCTGAAAGGACGTTTCGGATGGCTGCGCAGCACTTTACCTCGCCATGTCGCGCGCGTTCACGAACGCCGGACGGAAGACCACGCGCTCTTGGCTTCTGCGCCCTTTTATCGCCACTGGGCGACCGCCACTCCTCTGAGCCGTCGATTTCAGTCGCATTCCTGCTGTTGCTGCTGTGTTTGTTCCTTCTGTGTACACTAGAGCAGGTTTCCGCTCGGCCTCATATTATTACTCAAGGCGAGGGAGCGTTTACAACAGCCTTTGCGGTCCTCAGAGATGTTCTCGGTAATAATAATAATAATAATAATAATAATAATAATAATAATAATAATAATAATAATAATAATAATAATAATAATAATAATAATAATAATAATAATAATGATGGTGATGATGATGATGATGATAGCAGTAGTAGTAGTAGTAGTAGTAGTAGTAGTAATATTAATAATAACTGGTTCTCAGGAAAGGAAAGGCGCAGTATCTGTCACAATTCTGTGGACACCTGAACCACGCCGTAAGGGAAGGAAGGAAGGAAATTGGGATTGAATGTTTAAAGAGAGAAAGGGGAGCCGTTAGTGGAGGGAGTAATTGAACCAGCAGTGGAGTAGTTTGGACCACCTGGGGATCTTTAACGTGCGCTGACATCGTACAGCACACGGACGCCTCTTCGTTTCGCCTCCATCGAAACACTGCCGCCGGCAGTCGGGATCGACAATAGTCAGGCGTCTTTCCACTGCACCACCGCGTCGGGGCCCCGATTGGTTTTCTCTCCAAAGCGGTCTCCAAACGCCAGACCAAATGGCGTAAACTTCAAACTAATACCTATCCAAATCCCCAATTATGTTGTCTGTGTTCTGTGCTGACTGTGTTCAGACAAAGGCAAACATTGGGATTCCAAAACCGATCTAAATCACATGATCTGGAAATGCCCAGAGTCCCTACCTGCGAGCCACTTCATACGCGACTCTGATCACTGGGAGGCTCTACTGCTCAGCCCCGTCCTGGGGACACAGATAAAGCTCATCCAGCTAGCTGAAAACGCCGTCGAATTGGGGTCGCTTGTCTGTCTGTATCCGCTAGAAATAAATTTTTCCCCACCACTACCACCACCCTTAAAACCTTGGATATTCAGACTCTACATAAAACAGTAGGTGAGCAAATAAATTTTCCGTCTTCCTTTGTTGGTTTCAACACGAAGCTAACTTTCTAAGCGCATTACAGGCATGGTCACTCACGTAAAAGGCCGACTGTGAGATTTTTTTTTCTTTATTTTGTCGTCATATGTCGTTTTGGGGTGCGGATCTGTCGCCTTCATGGAGCTTTAGCAAATTTCTTTTGTGTTTCAAGTTTGCCACTGCATTCGCCAATAAGCTTCCCACTTTCTGCTGTCTGGTTTGTGAAAAGGGGTCTGAAACAGTGTACTGTCGTCTAGTTTTATCGTATCATTTACGGCATTTTCTGATTCTGATTGAGGTGAAAACGCAATCTGCAACAACTCTGATACGGGAGCTGATTATCGCTCGTGGCGGCAGTTTCGAAACATCTGTGCCCCCTGAGCTTTTCCTTAGGATACATTCACGCTTCGTCTTGCGGCGCGGACGAAAGACTTATATTGCCCTTTGCTTCCTTTTACTCGGGAACTTAAGATTTTTTTCAATGATGATTTAGCTATCGTAAGACTTCCGATGCTTGCGATTTTTATTTTTTTTTTTTTAGCGTTAGTTCAAACTACTGTATGATTTGCCTCGGTTATTTTTAAGGGCGCCCTTGAAATCGGAAGGTCAGGTAAAAGCCTTTTATTCGTGATTTAATTGTTTTGAAACAGTGTATTGTCGTGACGCTGGGGCTATGGCGACCCGGCCTTCACTTGGTAGCGTGCAGAGACTCCGGGTTGAAGAAGGACTGAATCTTCGAAGTTGGTAAAATATGTACAAGCAGGTTTACTGGCACTTTGAGAAAACGTATTTACAAGAATATTTACATGAAGAAGAAGGGTACATCAGCAAAATGACAAGCGTTAAGAGTTCATAGCGAGAAGCGACTGGATGAGCCGTTTACCCAGGGCCCAGAGCGACATTTCGTGCTCTGCAGCGTCCTTAAAAACCCCCTATGTCCAGCCCCTCTCTGAAGATGCTGACCAACCAAATCCAGGGCACGCCCCTCAGGTATCGGCATCCAATCGAACACATCACTGCACTGATGGTCTGAAGCACTGACTGGTCCGGCATTCATTCGTTGGGCGTGATCACTTGTTGGCGGGAAAAGCTTGGGAACGGCGAGGAGAGGAGGTACATTTCTATTCTTCAGCAAAGAAACCACAGGCTGGTTCTGGGGGTTTTACTTCTCAGAAACCCGAGTGCACGTGGCGCCGCATAGGGCTCCCAACATGGTCCCTTTTCGACAATTGCAAATCTTTCCTGCATTCCCGGGAAATCACTTAATGGCCGTATGAGTCATGCTCTTCTCTTGTCCTGCACGTCAGCGGACATGTCACTCTGTCGTCTCCTTTGGATAGGAGGCATTCATCACTGGAGGATAGCACTTCTCGACTGGAAGGGTGAACAAAAGAAAGCACTTCCTGCTATTTCCCGCAGGGGGACGTTTCTTTGTGTTTTTCCAGACGTTCTCTTGACAGGGCCAATTTGGCATTTGCAGGTTGTCCACAAAGCAAAACATGCTTACAAAACAGGATTCCTGGAAACAGGCTCACTTAGAGCCAATGGACCATCACCACATATTCACAAAACTTTTCCATGCCCACAGGCGAACAATAGAGCGCGCAAATGCGGATGCTTGGTCGTAACAGCCTCCTCCCCCGCCAGAAGAGACTCGGAGGGCAGCAGCCGCAGCTGCTGCATGAAGAGACGACTTAATGGCCTGCACGTGAACGCTTGAAGCTCGCTGTTGCATGTCGCGTTGTCTTGATTGTTGTAGGCCAAATTGCTTGAGCTATCTGAAACTCAACCACATGTCGAAGCAAGCACTCGGCTCCCGTCTGAAGAGACCAGGTCAAAAGAAAACTGCCATTGTTGTTCGAGAAAAGCCCACTCTCAAGACGTTCAGGACCCACGTATGCCTCGAAAACCAAACGTGCTGCTTTACATAGTCATCTATATTCAAGCGCACGAAAAAAAAAAAAAAAAACCTGATTATCAATTTGGATACATGGTGAGGAACATCTCGGACCGCTTAGAAAGAGCGGCTAAGCGCGTCCGCATTCCCATTTAACTTCCCCTTTTTGTATCTTATTTCAAAATTGTACTGCTGTAAAATCAAGCTCCACCTAAGAAGGCGACTGTTCTTCGATGTCGCAGTTTGCAGCCAAGCCAGGGGACAATGGTCCGTCTCTACGGTGAATTTGGCCCCTCCAAGATAGCACTGCAATTTTTGAATGGCCCGTACAATGCAAGCGCATTCCTTCTCTGACGCGCAATAAGCCCTCTCTCTAGAACTCAGTTTTCTGCTCAAGTAGAGCACGGGGTGCTCATTACCGTCGTCATCTCTCTGGCAGAGAACAGCACCTAACCCTCGATCACTGGCATCACACTGGACCGTGAATTCTCGGCCATAGTCTGGAGCTCGCAATACCGGACGGCTAATCAGCACAGCCTTCAGGTTTACGAAGGAGGCTTCCTTTTGTTCGTCCCAGACTACATTTGTCGGTTCTGTCTTGCGGAGAGCGTCGGTCAGAGGGCTAGCCAAAGCTGAATAGTTAGGGATGTAGTGATTGTAGTACCCAGTCAGACCCAGGAATGCTCGAATTTCCGTCTTCGTGCTCGGCCGCGGGTAGTCTGCTACCGCAGAAATCTTAATCTCGCTGGGTTTCCTGAAACCTTGACCTACATTGTGACCCAAGTAGTCCACGGTCGCCCTTGCCAGGCAACATTTCTCGGCCTTTACGGTTAGTCCAGCTTGACGCAAAAGGCTCAGTACAGCTCTTAGATGTACCATATGGTCCGCCCATGAGTCGGAAAAAACCGCAATGTCGTCTAAATAAGGCACCGCGAATGTTTCACACCCCTTTAAAACCCTATCCATGAGTCGGGAAAAACAAAATGGAGCATTTTTGAGCCCGAAACTCATCATTGTTGGCTGGTAGCTGCCCGTCGGAGTGACGAAAGCCGCGTATCTGCTGGCGCGTTCAGTGAGCGGTACTTGCCAGTATCCTCGAGTAAGGTCCAGCGTAGTCACATATGCCGCTCTACTGACCTGTTCTACTCTCTCCTCAATATTCGGAATAGGATACACTTGATCCCTGGTGAGAGAATTTAGCTTTCGGTAGTCTACCACAGGCCTAGGGTCTTTACCTGGAGCTTCTACTAAGATCATAGGCGAAGCATAATCGCTTTCCGAGGGTTTTATTACTCCCAATTCCAGCATGCGAGTTACTTCCCTATCCAGAATTTCTCTTTGCCTTGGAGAAAATCGGTAGCACCTTGATCGCACTGGCACGTCTGAAGTCAGCTCAATATCGTGCTCAGTCAAATCAGTTCTGCCTGGCCTGTCCACGAAGCAGGCCTCAAACTCTGTTATTATCTCGCCCAGATCGGACAGCTGGGATTTCTTTAGTTCTCCTCTCTGCTCCGTCTTTTTGAGAAGCTCCTGAGCGTTGCTTCCTTTTCCGCTGAGGCAAATCAAGTTGTCCCCCATCTCCTCGGGAAGGTTTAACGTTAGATTTACCACGGCTTCCCTCTGCACATAAGGCTTCATAAGATTGCAATGATAAATGCGCACTTCTTTACGCCTACCGGGAATTTTCACTGCGTAGTTAGTGTTAGAAAGCTTTGCAACGACTTCAGCCGGTCCTTCCCACTGTACTTCGAGCTTATTCTGCCTTGAACTTCTCAGCAACATCACCTGGTCCCCGATACAAAACGTCCTTTGACGGGCTGACTTATCATAGTACACCTTGGAACGAGCCTGGGCTGACTTCATGCTGGCCTCAACGAGTTCCTTAGTGTTATGTAAGCGATTCAAGAGGTTCAGAATGAATTCTACTACTGTTGGGTCTTCTCCGCGCCCCTCCCAGGCTTCGCGCACCATTCGCAAAGGTGAGCGCAGTGACCTTCCGTACACCAACTCGGCTGGGCTAAATCCAGTGGATTCGTGCGGCACTGACCGCAAAGCGAAAAGCGCTGCAGGCAGGCAGGTATCCCATTCGCGCTTGTTTTCATAGCACAGTCCCCTCAGGACTCGTTTGAGAACAGAGTGCCATCTTTCTACGCTGTTGCTCTGCGGATGATGGATCGAGCTATGCACTACCTTAATGCCGCATCGCTCGAGAAATGAGGTGGTGAGGACACTCGTGAAAACGCTACCCTGATCACTTTGTACCTCGGAAGGGAATCCAACTCGTGCAAACACTGACAGCAGCGAATCCACTACACTCTCGGACGTCACCTCGCGCAGCGGAACAGCCTCTGGAAACTTTGTGGCTGGGCATAACATAGTGAGGATATAACGGTACCCTGACTCGGTCACAGGAAGTGGCCCAACTATATCTATTACTAACCGGTGAAACGGCTCGGTAATGATTGGTACTAACACCATCGGAGCTTTCCACTTATCTTGCGCCTTTCCAACCCGCTGGCACGTGTCGCATGACCGTACAAAATTTTCCGTGTCCTTAAAACATCCAGGCCAATAGTATTCTTGCAACAGCCTCTGCTTTGTTTTCTTTATTCCAAGGTGACATGACCACGAGCTGCCATGGGAAAGTCGCAGTAAGTCTCCGCGGTACTTTTGGGGAACGACTAATTGGTCCCGCTCTACTCCGCGCTTATCCTTGAATAAGCGATACAGCACTCCCTTTCTCATCTCGAAAGAAATATTGTTTGCTGTCTTAGTGGCGCGGTGGCGCTCCCTTATCTCCTGTATATTGGGATCATTGGCTTGCTCTATAGCTAAGTCCTCTCGGGTTCCACTTAAAAGTCTCGTGAGATTACTAGACACTGGCGGCAAGAGGTTACTCTCAAGAACGTCCTCATTCCGCGTCTCATCAAGCTCACTTTCAAGTTGACTTATCTGAGATGCCTCGCTCTCAAAGTTTTCTGACCTGCTATCTTCCGCATTTACCATTGTTTTAACTGCCGTTTCCTCCGCTGTGGATTTTTCTGGAATGAGCAGTGTAGCTAGTTCTCGCGCCTTTGAACGTGTTAAGGCTTGCACAACTCTGTCTCCGAAAAGGATGCCCCTCTTTCGCAGCAGCATGTCCGATTTGTTGGAGAACAAATACGGATAGCACTTAGGAAGCTTTCCTGAAACGGCAGCCTCGGTTGTTAATTCGCCGAAAGGGCCCTCGATGACCACGTTCGCGATCGGCAAGCACACACTCTGTTCCTCAACTACCTGTCGGATCCATGCACACTGTCCTGTATAGTCGGAAGGCGATACATACGCCGGATGGACAACATCCATCGTTGCGGCCGAATCGCGCAGTACCTTGCAAGGCTTCCCGTTGACTACTAGGTCATGCAGGTAGGGTTCTAAAAGCTGCATATTTTCATCGCAGTCCCTGACATACGAGAAAGCAATCTTTTCTTTCCGGCAGTTGACGGCAATGTGACCCTGCTCATTACACCTAAAGCATGTGAGCGGCTTCCTAGCCTCAAGCTTATTCTTTGTGTTCTGCACGTTGGTCACTTCCCCACTTTTCTCACTGCCGTCCTTTCTAGGGAATTTGCCTGAAGAAACCTTCATTTCTTCGTTTACAACTCTAGCAAAGTGCCTTTCCTGACGGTTTTTCATACTGAACTTGGGATTGCGGGGCCTATCCACTGCTGGGTTGCTGAATTGTCGGCGCGAAGCATACTCCTCAATAAGTTCGGCAGCTTCAGTTGCCGACTTAATTTCGCCTCGGTCCTGTAACCAATTTCTTTCTTTTTCTGGGAGGCAGTTATAAAACTGCTCCAAAAGAATTTGCTCGACTACAGCGTCCCTATCACTGTAGGAATCTGTGCTCTTTAGCCACTCGCCCAAATTAACTCTTAAATTGTACAGGAATTCAGGGTAACTCTCGTCCCTGGACTTAGTAGCTTTCCGAAAACGTTGTCTGAACGCCTCGGCGCTAAGCCTATACTTTCTCAGAAGGCAAGCTTTGACCTTCTCGTAGTTGTCCGCGTCCTCCTTGCTTAGCCGCGCGACAACCTCCGCTGCCTCGCAGGGCAGAACCGTCAATAATCTCTGAGACCAAGTGTCTCGCTGGAAGGACAGTTTTTCGCAGGTTCGCTCAAAGTTAGCCAGATACAGACCGATATCCCCTGATATCACATATGGCTGCATGTACTTTGACATCTTGAAATCTGCCTCCTTGTTGAGAAGAGGTACCGCTAGCTGGGGACAATTGCCCGACCTCTTGCTCAACTCTAGTTCTAATTTCCGGAGCTCAATTTCTTGGTCCAGCTTTTTTGCTTCTCTTTCACGCTTCTTTTCCTCTTTTTCCCACTCACGTTCGCGCTCCCTTTCCTCTTTTTCCCTCTCAAGTTCACGCTCACGCCTCTTTTCCTCTTTTTCCCGCTCTTTCTGCTCTTTTTCCCGCTCTTTCTGCTGTCTGAGCTGTTCCTTTTTTTGACCGATGAGGTTCCATGCTTCACTGAGCTCCTCATCATCGGCTCCCAAATCTGTGATTGCCTTTATAATCAAAGGTTTTCGTGCCAAACCACTTGTATCAATTCCCAATTCCTCACACAATTGCAACAGTTCCGGTTTCTGCAGCTTTTGTAGGTCCATGATCGCTCCGAGTGTCGGCTACTTCCAAAACAACAGTGCAAACTACCAAACCTAAAGGCGTTTCCCCACTCTCTTTACCAGTTCTAAAATCTAACCCTGTTCTAGAACCTGGTCCACATCAGAAGAAAAGCCAAGCACTCACCCACACATGCGATCGATGTTCCGAGCTGCCCTCTTGTTGGCCGATTGTTGCTCCTGCTTGTTGCTTGAGATGCCACCTCCGATCACAAGGTGTTGTGGCTTGTAGCTTCAGATCCACCTCCAATCACCAGATGTTGTGGCTTGTAGATTCAGATCCCACCGCTGGTCACCAGTTGTCGTGACGCTGGGGCTATGGCGACCCGGCCTTCACTTGGTAGCGTGCAGAGACTCCGGGTTGAAGAAGGACTGAATCTTCGAAGTTGGTAAAATATGTACAAGCAGGTTTACTGGCACTTTGAGAAAACGTATTTACAAGAATATTTACATGAAGAAGAAGGGTACATCAGCAAAATGACAAGCGTTAAGAGTTCATAGCGAGAAGCGACTGGATGAGCCGTTTACCCAGGGCCCAGAGCGACATTTCGTGCTCTGCAGCGTCCTTAAAAACCCCCTATGTCCAGCCCCTCTCTGAAGATGCTGACCAACCAAATCCAGGGCACGCCCCTCAGGTATCGGCATCCAATCGAACACATCACTGCACTGATGGTCTGAAGCACTGACTGGTCCGGCATTCATTCGTTGGGCGTGATCACTTGTTGGCGGGAAAAGCTTGGGAACGGCGAGGAGAGGAGGTACATTTCTATTCTTCAGCAAAGAAACCACAGGCTGGTTCTGGGGGTTTTACTTCTCAGAAACCCGAGTGCACGTGGCGCCGCATAGGGCTCCCAACATGGTCCCTTTTCGACAATTGCAAATCTTTCCTGCATTCCCGGGAAATCACTTAATGGCCGTATGAGTCATGCTCTTCTCTTGTCCTGCACGTCAGCGGACATGTCACTCTGTCGTCTCCTTTGGATAGGAGGCATTCATCACTGGAGGATAGCACTTCTCGACTGGAAGGGTGAACAAAAGAAAGCACTTCCTGCTATTTCCCGCAGGGGGACGTTTCTTTGTGTTTTTCCAGACGTTCTCTTGACAGGGCCAATTTGGCATTTGCAGGTTGTCCACAAAGCAAAACATGCTTACAAAACATGATTCCTGGAAACAGGCTCACTTAGAGCCAATGGACCATCACCACATATTCACAAAACTTTTCCATGCCCACAGGCGAACAATAGAGCGCGCAAATGCGGATGCTTGGTCGTAACAGTATGGTTTATTGAAAGCGCGCAAGAATATTTATGGGACGCCAGATATATGTTGCTGGGCTTATAGCCAGCGAAAGTAGTCTTTAAACACATCGGTGCGTTCACCGAGGCCAGTAGGTTAACCTGCCGAATTAAAAAAAAATAGAAAAACGTCAAAAGCAAAGCTCGCGAGTATACCGACATCGCCGTGCTCACGAGAGAGAGAAGAGTAAACATTGTGCGATATCCACGACCTCGCCGGGTGCCACCTAAATGTCATAATATCTTAGCTGTGGTGAAATAGCGTTGCTTAAATGGTTGATGCGGATGTCAGAATCTTAATTATGCTGCCACAAAAAAATTGCATCGTTCAGCTGATCGCCTTGGCCAGTCATCTAGTAAACAATGCGTCTCAAAAGATGCCTTGCACTTCAGTGCTCTAGGAAATTAAGAAGCATTGCATGACGGGCGATTAATTTGCGATCTTTCGCACAGCTTTGTCAGATGATTTTCGTTCCTCTCAGTGTGCTAAATTCCTTGCCACTGTGTGGTTTCCCTTGTTTCCTCTGTGATATCACAACATTCACATGCGTTTTTTCCTTCCTTCTCTTTTCCTCAGGCGGGGCTGACCGTCACCATGTCATCGTCGGCGCAGGCCGTGGACCAGGCGACGCTAGACAGCATCGCCCGAAACCGGAACCGGCTTCTCCGCCTCGCCGACAACATCAAGGTGCGCAAGAAGCCCGGTTCTAAGCGGGCCGTGGACCTGCGGCTCGACCCTGGCTACACGAACATCGAGCACCTGGTGTTCGGAACCTATCGGTCGCGCCCCTCGCTGCCTGGCAGCTCGATGGCCGGAGCGGACGGGCCACCACAACCTCCGCCATTTCCGCCGCCGCAACAGCAGCAGCTACCACCGGCGCCAGCGCAGCCAGCAGCGCAGCCGCACTCGTCCAGGGAAGCGACAGCCGCGCTTCTGTCTACGCCGCCACCCACGCGCTGCGAGTGCAGCGCCCACAGCCCGCGGCGGCGCGTTCCGCCCTGTGGCGGCGTCGAACAGCAGGGGGAGGTCGCCGGAGTGTCGGATGACGCCGGAGGCCGCGCCTGTCCCGCGGACCAGCGAGCCAGCCGTACGGAACGGCCGCCGCCAGCCCCAGCGACCGGTCATGCGTGGCCGTCGGGATCGTCAACCCACGACACGACCGGCGTCACTGCCGCGCTGGCGTGCGACGCGCCGGCCACTGGTGCTGCTCACGCGCGAGCCGACATGTCGCGGCCGGGTTGCATCGAAGCCGGCAGCGCAGCGAGCCGGAGGAGTTCCAAGAGGGTCGCAAGGTCCGGCTCGCTCCAGGCGAGGACTACGACGCAGTGCAGGCCGGAGTTTGAGAAACCGTCGTCCTACGTGCCGGGCCTCGGCAGCGAAGAAGCAAAGGTCATCCAGGTCGACCTGCACGCGGCGTCGAGGCCCAAGGTTCGCGAGCCCTCTGTTGTCTACTCGCTGCAGTCTGCGGGCGACTTTTCCGGGCACGAATTGAGAGTGGTGAGTGCTAGCGGCGCGTCCCAGCCGTCGGCCATACCGAAGCCGAGGACTCGTAAGACACCCTTCGGGAGTGGCCATGTGGAGGACGTCCGCTCGCACGTCGTCATCGACGCTCGGGCGAGGAGAGTTGCGCCGCTGCCGCAGCAGCAGCAACAGCCGATCGTCATCGCGCCAGCGACCAGGAGACAGCCACCGCCGAGGTCGCACTCGATAAACTCGCGAGACGTGCACATTCAACCGTCGTCGTCGGTGTTCAGGAAAGCTGCATCTGTTTCCGAAAAGATGCCCGTGAAACCTGTCACTATTCCCGTTATTCGCAACTCGTCCATTCATCGGTGGTCGACAGGTACGAAGGCTTCGCAAATGACTTTGCCCAGGACAAGAACTCGACCAACGGAGGAGCGCGCGAAGCCGGCGAAAAACTCCGTCAAGTTCGCGGAGCCGCTGCAGGAGTGTTGCAACACAGAGGCCTCGTCTTCTTGTCGCATGTCCACCGTGCTGCTGAATGGGACGAAAACTACCGACAGCAGGGCTGCCGCTGGCGGAGTGAGTGGGCCTGGTCGAGACCCCATCTTAAGTGCTGTGCCTGCGGTGCTGCCTCCGTGCTGCAAGCCGCCAACATTACCGCCCAAAAGTGCTCAGGAACTAGTGACTGAAATAGTGCCAAAACCGAGGCAACCGCCGTCCCGGCGGCAAATGCCACAACCACCGTGCCAGAACGCGAACCTCGCGGAAGAGCGGGTGAGGCTTCTTAACGGCGCGTCTCCCGCCAAGTTGCCTTCCACCGCCTGCGCGTTTTCTCCGAAGCCCGTTCCCCGAAAAGACGTGCGACCTGCAGACGTGCTCCCACTGTCTCCCTGGCGAGGAGGCGTGCAGCCGAAGCCGCGATCAGTCAGCGACCATGGCGTGGATGCCCTTCTGCTGGCCGACACGTGCATCTCGCCGCCTGGGATGTTCAAGGACCGCGACATCACCGACCAGTCGAGCAACAAGCCGCCACCGCTAACAGAGTCGACCCTGTCGCGATGGGTTGGTAATACCAGCCGCGAGTCAGCGAGACTGCTCAATGAGCTCGCTATGTTCGCCGAATCCAAGTTGCCTTGCCGCCTCAACGAACCGCAGTCGAGGAGCGGCCTCGCGATCGGCGCTGCGGAGACTTGGTTCGACAGCCTACGCAAGGACACGTGCGAGGAACCCGTGACGCTCCAGTCTCCGGTGCGCGAGAGCACCTCGCACCTGTTGCCTTCTGTGTCGGGCTCTTCTTCATCGTCTAAACCCGCTCTCCATATTGATTACCCAACCGGTAGCCCTTCCATAAGCAGGGCTTCGAACGGCAAAGTGTCGGTGACCATGAGGTCACACTCCGTGGAAGACGCGGCGGACGACGGCGTTGACGACATTCGCGCGTCTCCTCGTGTCCGCAAGTCCAACTCCGTTGAGGTGCCCAGTATAGCGAGAGATCCCTCCGCGGCGCCCAGTGGCTCCCCTGCACCGTACCGTTCTCCAAAGCTCGTGAACGGCGGCAGCCTTGGTTCTTCGCCGGCTCACTGTCAGCACCAGCAGCAGTACGTTCACCACGGGTCGCCGCAGCTGCAGCGCGAGCACCGACCGCCGCCTCCGCCGCCGCCGTTGCAACCCGTGGGTTTTTCTCCGACGCGATCTCCGTATCGCAAGAAGAGTGCCGGTCAACCACCGATCGCGATGCCGCCTAAGGTGTGGATGTCGGACATTGAGGAACGTGACGAGAACTCTTCTTCCAGCGCCGCGAGCAAGATTGCCGCGGGCCAACTTGGCCAAGATCCGGACTGTACTTTGCTCCACTCGTCCTCATCCTGTTCATCCTCGGCGTCATCCAGCAGCACCATTTCTGAGAGCAACGGAGTAAGTGTCGTTGTGCGCGTGTCCAGCTGGGACCAGAGGTCGTCGTCGGCGCCCACGCTGTCCACGACTGGCCTGCTTTCGCCCGGAAGGCCGCCGCTCTCGTTCGAGAGTCACTCTTTCGCCGTGAACGGTTGTGTCACGAACGCTTACTCCTGTATGCCCAAGCATTTCGCCCAGTGCAACGGGACGTCGGGCTGTGAACCGCTGCCGCAACCTAAGGTGAGTAGAGTCTCTCGTAATGCACTTTTTTGTCTACCGCGCATCGATACTGTGCACGGTGCGCCTCTCTCCTCTGGCCGAGAAATTGCTGAGGGAACGGCGCTAAACCTCACGTTATTATTATTTTTTTTTTTTTATGGGGATAGGGGCTTATTAAACTTGGGCCATCCGCGATGAATGGCGCCGAATCTTATGAATTGTATATTAGAGAATACCTTGGAGAGACATCCCGGATCTTTGCTTTGCGAATGTGAAGTTAGTTTGATAAAAAAAGCTTGTTCTAGCGATGATATGATAAACATATTTCGTTTCACTGCCGAAAAGAATTCTGCGCGAAATTCGGAGGCAGGCGACTATAGCTTCAGACTTATGCCACCAGTTGGCCAGCGGGCTCACTGCCTTTGTTACTGTGCGGCCTTTTATTGTAAATTATGGTATACAGTTTGCTGCTTACCAAACACTGTGTAACGTGAAAGGATGTCGTCGCCACTGGCGTAAGCATCAAACCTCACGCACCGGAGGCGAACGAGCAAGGACACGCAGAAGCTTTAACCCCACGATCTAGTGAAGAAGTAAAAAAAAAGTGTGATGCGAATGTTTTGCCGAAATATGCATTGCTTCCGCTCTCCAAGTGCGGAAAAAACGCGTCTCCGCGCTCTTGGGCGCATCGCGGCAGGGGCAAATGACGCGTGTATCCACCGACGGTGATCGCTCATGCTGCATGGGTCTTGGCTCGCACGCCGTTCTTGATGGCCACTAGAGAAGTTTGCAATTATTTTTTTTTTGTGTGTGTATGCTTTCCAGTTATTTTACGTTGTTTTTGAGGCATGTATGGATGTGGTTGGTTGTAAACATACATCGCTGGTAATGAATTTAATATCTAAATGTAAGTAGCTGGTCACTCCAGAACAAAACATATATTATGTTTAAATACTTTACGGAAAACACACGGATGTTCGCGAAGCGCTTTGCTCGAGCAAGTCGGCGATAAATTAAGTAGCAACTAGCTGCACAAACTGTGTTCAGCTGCTGGCATGCAACCTGGCTTTCAGGTACCGTGCGTCCGAAGCCTTTCTGGTATTACTCGTGTGTGTGTGTGTGTGTGTGTGTGTGTGTGTGTGTGTGTGTGTGTGTGTGTGTGTGTGTGTGTGTGTGTGTGTGTGTGTGTGTGCGTGTGTGCGTGTGTGCGTGTGCGCGTGTGTGTGTGCGTGTGTGCGTGTGTGTGTGTGTGTGCGCGCGTGTGTGCGTGCGTGTGTGTGTGTGTGTGTGTGTGTGTGTGTGTGTGTGTGTGTGTGTGTGTGTGTGTGTGTGTGTGTGTGTGTGTGTGTGTGTGTGTGTGTGTGTGTGTGTGTGTGTGTGTGTGTGTGTGTGTGTGTGTGTGTCCTGGGAGTTGTAAATTGTATGATTGGAAGAGCTTGAACTGGCGCATGGGAAAAGACTGCAGTGGTTCGCTTTTTTTTCTTTCCCAAGACGAGTGCCTTGCGACTTCTCGAGCGCCTAGTAGAATTGATCCTCCAAAATGCTACATGGTTGAAGGTCCGATTGAAAAATTAATAAGCGAAATCACTCCTCTCTGAAAAAATAAAGGTGAGGACGAAGTTTCGAATGATAATCTAAATATTGTATGTAGCAAAGGTTACAAGGGGTCAGTAATAGTTAACAGCTTATCTGGCATGAATAGCAAGACTCCTAGACCTCTGCACCGAAATATTATGCGCTCGAGCAGATATATTTCAAGCCGCTTGCATATTGTACATTTGGTCTATTTTCGAGCGAACCGCCAATTCAGACCAGACTTATTTTCGGAAGTCACGATTTATTTTTGAGCTCACTAGCTTGAAAGGCGGCAATCGGTTGGATTTCTTTGAATAAGTGATTGTGTTTCGTTTCAAGCTTTGCTTTTCTTAATCGAAACGAAGTACGATCGCTGTGCTTCAATACACTTTTGAGGTTTGGCTGTACACTTATAATTATTGATCCTTTGCGTGAACCTTTCCCAATTGTAGTTCCCTATCGCTGTCAGCAGATGTGATGCGCTGCCATGCATATTTATTTGCTTTATGGTGTGCTTCTCGCAGTTAATGCCTTCTGGGAGTGCGGCCTTTCACCCGATAAACGATAACGGAAAGGCGGCTTTGTCGCATTGGAAGGCTCAGCGCAGTGAAGCCAGCTTTACAGGCTCGCGATAAAGGGGGGATATGCTCTCAACACATTTGGCCCTTGCACTCGTGTGTCTCAGTCGCCCACCGAACCGGAAGTTGAAACGTCTTGTATTTTGTTTGTTTGTCGTGGATTCGTGTCGTATGGTGAAAAAGAAAATACGTTTAGATTTTGTTGTGTCAAGGTTTGCTCGATCTTTGAAGTGGAAAGTTGGCTAATACATCAGTAATACGTCTTTTTTAAGCAGGAAGAGCGAAGTGTTGATTATGGTTGGTAACATTCCTGATTTGCATACTTAGCTCATTAGCTTTCGAGATCACAAAAATTTTCGTTAGTGATAAGTGAAATAAGCCGATTTTACTTCCTTATAATAAGAAATTTGGCTGGGCAGGTAAGCCGAGACTCCTGCCTCATTGATGTCAATGATGTGAGGGATGCGGGCAGAGCGAGCTTTTTTAGGTATCACATAAAGAGACATTTTGGGCTAAATTGGGGAAAGAGTTTTTCAACGTACTTCTTTTTTTTTTTTCACATATTGTATTACTGCACCATAACAATCAATTATCCGCAAATCCTCTCCCGGCAGGCTTGTAGTTTTTTGTAATTCACTTTCGAAAATGCACACCATTGGTTTTCTGTGTCAGTCCTGCTTACTCGTTGTGAGCGCACGAAAAAAACTTTAGAAGACAAATCTTGCTGCGGATCGGAAGCATAGCCCATTTCTAACAATATGTTCATAAAAAAAAAAAAAATGTATCTTACAATATTCCACAGATGCCTCACAATTGTTTAAAAGTGCACCCCTTTTATTTTCTGCATCAGTCTTAATTACTGGTTGTGAGCGCAGGACAAGTTTTAAGAGCACTGCTGCTTATCGATAGCTTAGACCACTTCCATGAACATGCCCATAATTATATATATCTTGCAATGGCCCTCAGTTGCCTGAAAAATAAGCGCATGAAACTAATGGTTAAGTTTCATGGCGGGGAAGGTTGCACTTTATCAGACAAATAGTTTGAAAGAAAGGAATTTCATAATCGGTTTAATAAAATTCAGTGAAGGCAGTGCAATTGCAGTTTTCGTCATGCAACTCGATGGCGGAGTAGGTGCAATTGCTGCTACATGACGTGCCTGTCTTGAGTCGAGGAAGAACTCTCTCTACCCTATCGCACGTATCTACAAATGACGCTGCCGTTTCGCGAAGAGGTGCTGGCACCCTGTGCCACTGTAGCTCGCACCCCAGCCAGGTAGTACCTGTAGTCGTAATTGGTATCTACTGTATGAACAATACGAATACATTTTGGAAAGTAATGACCCCTTATTGGCGCTTGTGTGTGTGTGTGTGTGTGTGTGTGTGTGTGTGTGTGTGTGTGTGTGTGTGTGTGTGTGTGTGTGTGTGTGTGTGTGCGTGCGTGCGTGTGTGCGTGTGTGCGTGTGTGTGTGTGTGTGTGTGTGTGTGTGTGTGTGTGTGTGCGTGTGCGTGCGTGTGCGTGCGTGCGTGCGTGTGTGTGTGTGTGTGTGTGTGTGTGTGTGTGTGTGTGTGTGTGTGTGTGTGTGTGTGTGTGTGTGTGTGTGTGTGCGCGCGCGCGAAACAAAGAGAAAGCATTAAAGAATAGAGCACTGGAAAACGCGGTATTTATTTATTTATGTCAAAATACTGCCGGCGCATGAAAGCGACTGCAGTGTTGTTTTATTTTTTTTTTTCTCAAGACGGGTGCCCTGCCAGTCTGCCACTTCTCGAGCGCCTGGCAGAAATGAGCCTCTAAAATGCTGAATGGTATCAGTGTTGACAGAAGAAAACTAATAATTAGCGATACCAAACGCTAGGCATCCACTGTTCTATGGCGACAGTAAAGAACGCGAAAAGCGCGGCGCGTGCGCACTCCGCTTTTCGGCACGCCAGAGTCGTGCATGATTGTGTCTTGGATTACTGTGAAAGCACTCGGTGGGCTAAGTAGGCGCGGGAGCGGACGATCCCCTTGAATTGACTGACACTGAGAACCGGGCCCGTGGTTGGTACGGGCCTTGAAACCTGGTGTGTTCTGAAGGGGCCCCAGATTCGCCACCCCCACGTTATGTTTTCACCTGTCTCTGCGTCGGTGCCCGGGTGCGCCCGGTGAGTGAGTGGCATTCCCGCGAGGCGGAGCTGCATATTCGAAGGATCTTGGTGCTCTACCTGTCCTGGCTAGACAGGCTCTACAAGGAGCCATGAAATATCAGAAAGTCATGGCAAAAACTCGCTTTCCCCAGATCTCGTCCAACTACCCATAACCCATCCCTTATTCCCATTCCGCTACTTCCCAGGGGTGATCAGGGGAGTCCCGCCGGGCTCGTACTCCTAGCTGTGGGTCGCTGTAGTATCATCCCCCCTTTTATTTAATAGCTTCTAATGGACCTGTTTATTTATATCGCCAATTCCGGAACTTTCTCTACCCGCGATACATTAGTGGTGCGGGAGGAGTCTGACTTTGGACTTCATCGTACTCAATGTAGCGCGACTGTTAGTGTTCAGGTAAAATCACTGCGAGATGTTCGAACAGGGCCCGGGATCGTATAGACGCGTCTTTGTTTACATTTTTATCTCCCCTGTACAGTTGACGCCCAGTGTTTGCTATGCCTAGCTAAGTCGCATCAGTTAGCGCTGTATCCATGCATCACCGTGTTCAAGCGTGCAAGCCAACCTTGAACTGTCTGCACTACGTAAGGAACAGAGTGTGCTTGCACAACCCTGCCTACCGAACACTTCAGGGAGCTCTTGCTAAGACTATACAGTTAAGAAGGCAACCACGCTTTCGGTTGTTATCCTTGCTCGCATTGCCGTCTCACGGTTCTGTGGCCTGTGTTGTTTTGCATGCGCTTGTTATCATATGGTCTCTCAATCAGACGGTACTTCGTCCCTTATGTCTGCATGGCGATACGAAGGTATGGTTTAGTTTGTGTGGTTTAACGTCTCATGGTGACTCAGGTTATATGGAACGTGGAAGGCTGCGGATGATTTTGATCGCCTAGGGTTCTTTAACCTGCTTTTGATATAGCACAGTTCACCGGTTCCTTGACCGGCCGGCTTTGGTCTGGGTCGCCGTGGGTGCGTCTCAGTGGAGGCGAAACTCTGGGCGGCCGTGCACAGTGTACTGCGTGATGTCAGCGCTTGTTAAAGAACCCCATGTGATCTAAATTACCCGGAGTCCTCCGCTATACGGCGTCCCTCGCAGCCCTACAATGGCGGGAGAGATAGGAATGCTGTCAAGAAGTTTTACGTGTTCGTATCCCAAAGTGTATTACATGAAGAAGCTGTCAGAACAACGTGGGTTCCCGCTAGACAACATATACATGGAGCTCTTTTCATTAACGAGGTCCCGCATGGCAGGAAACTGTTTTATGCTTAAAAACAAACTTTCCTTTGGCCCACTAGGGAACGCTCGAGTTGATTGTTATCAATTACTGCGCCGCTGACGACGATGGTATCCACACTGCAGAGCGGCCCTCACGAAGCTGTCTTCGCAGAACCGCCATTTACGGGACTTTATTTGCAGGGTCCGCCAGGCGCGTTACGAGGACTTTATGGTTTTTTTTGGGAATAGTTTCAAGGTAAATTTCTTTTTCGCGTCGGAAGGGACGAATCATTATTTCAATAACTGGAAGAAGAAAGGTGAGGAGTTGTCCGTGTCACTTCGGGCCCCCTTTGGATACGTGCCTGATGAGGAAAGTGCCCGCCAGCATTTTGTGAAGGAGCGGCCCTTCTACTTTCGCTTCAAAGGAACGAATCGAAGCTAAAAGCTAACAAGAAATTCGAAGAGGTCTTCTAAGTTATTCGCTGTGAATTCTAAAGTGATCTAGAAATGTCTCCAAGGTTCCAAAATGTGTTAATTTCGGTGGTTAGGTGAAAGTGGGGGTCTCGGTGCGGCTATTTCTAGCTGCAGCCGCCGTTTAATGGGTCTGGCATTTGGCGACTCGATGTCAGCGGCATTATCCGTCCGTGGGGTCTTTAGGAAAATTGATACAAGTGAATGAATATTTTGGGGGTGGAATATCCCTGCAAAACTTTCACGGTCTACCCGTGCTACACGGTCAGTTTCAACTGCGGTTCAGTTAAATGACAATTCAGCTTTTTAAGTGACGTTTAACAGAACGGCAGGCACCTGCATTTACATGGAACATATCGCGGAACTTAGTTGTGCCTAAGAATCACGTGATCCCGCCACGTGCAAGCAATTGTGATAAAAAAAAAGTGCTTTATTTTTCATTATAAATAACTTTATACAATATTTACACGCCTTATATTGTTGGACTGCACATTTTGCGCGCGTTTTTTCTTCACACGTCACAACTGAACTGGACACAGTGCCAAGTCAATCCATTTGAGGTGCGTCTGGCTTCGATGCTTAATCGTCGTTTTTTTTTCTTTTTTTCATTTTTTTTTTTTTTTTTTTTTTTTTTTGTGTGTGTGCCGATTCGCGCGCTTGTGTTTTGACACTCGTTTGAGTATTTAAAGGTGCAGGCTGGGATTGCGCTAGCTAGGGCAACAACCTTCCGTGTGATGTGAGATCACATAGCGGTTGGAAATGCTGCCGATTCGACCGGTGCGGCGTGTCTGCTGACAGCCATCTTGTCAGTTGACTGGTTCAACTGCGACCGCCGACCTCCTGAACTGCAGTCGATATTTCAACTGCAGTTGGCGCTGCGTTGTAACATCACTAACTTCTGTTCAGTTCAACTGACCGACCGCCAGCTGAACTGCCATTGAGAACGCCCGTGTAACAAGAGTATAAGGACACAGAGCGACAAGCTCATTTGCTTGTAGCTTGAATTCGGCGCCTTCTTTACTTTATCGTAGAGTACGATGCCTTTAGCTCGTGTCGCCTAAAGTCCCTTGATAATTTGAAAGTAGCGACACTCTCCTCCGCGCCGCGCTTTCCTCCTCGATTCTCCTCGCGCGGCGGCGGCGAGCGCTGCGCACGACACGCTTTTTCCCCCTGACGCCCGCCGGCCGGCCGCAGCAGTGAGTGAAGCGCGAGCTTTTGGGCCAGGTCTGCGCTCCAGGAGTGCACAAAATTTTTGAAAAATTGCGAGAAAAGCATTGAGAATGCCGATAGTAAAGTTCATGAATTGATTGGTTTCTTCTTAGAACTGTTTGAATGGGGAATACTGATAAACAAAGCTTTCAGACACTTTTTAAGTCTCATGATAAGGTTTTACTTTGTGCACTTAATCTAGTACTGCCTCTGACTTTGTGTTTGTTTTTTTTAGAGCGTGAAATCTGTCACCGCGGTAAAACTTCAGAAAACGATCCAGGCTGGTGCTTTGAACTTCAAGATTAGAGAAGGTTAAAGCAGGACTTAGTCTATTTCGCTACTGTCAAGCTATCTCTCTAAGCATAGTATATGTCACGTGATCAACCATGAGATTGGATTATTGGTTAATTGTACATGTATTTCAATCAATTACTGGGCCAAATTAATTGATATTTAGTAAATTGCAATTAAAATCTAAATTTTAGCTGCAACACCGAACCGTATACCGTTGGAAAGCTTAGGCCAAGTGTAATGGCACTGTGCTAGTTAGCGATCCGCGATAATCTGCGTTCATTAGCTAATTTTGTATAAAATCAAATTTTGAGCTGTTCCTTGCTGCTTCGAGGCAAGGAACAGGTTTGCCACGGCAGTCTTGATATGATGCTGATGGAGGAATTAAATAATTTTATGAGTACGTGGCCCCTCTCTGACTTCGCGTGTGGTTAAAAGACAGCAGGGTACACTGGCAGAAGTGGTGGGCCCTATTGCCGATACACTGAAGTTCTGGGGCAAGCATGCTGTGGTCTCATGCGCTGTGTAAAAGAGCTTGATTTCATTGAACGCAACAATCAAATAAAAAAATTACAAGGTGCACATAGGTCTTCAACGTGCGGAAATGAGAAAGCATATAACTGCCAATTCATTAACTATCGCTATCCTATCTATCACTATATCTACTAATGCCAGAGACCTATCGTAACTGTCACTATCCGCAACGAACACTATCACCTTACTATCCGGGCCTATTACTATAATTTACTATTATTATCCGTAACAGTCACCATCATTACCTATCACTATTCATAACCATCACTATTTAATCTGATGCCGTCCCATGACCCATTGATATACTTCAATTTTCATTGACTTACGTTGTCAGTCATATCTCTATTATCTCATAATATCTGACGAGACAACTATACATTGACTTTTAATTCTTATACTTTCTTGTTTTCTCATAAATGGAGGTGGGAAAAGAGCAAGCCACAGAAATAACAGTCATATCTCTATTATCTCATAATATCTGACGAGACAACTGTACATTGATTTTTAATTCTTATACTTTCTTGTTTTCTCATAAATGGAGGTGGGAAAAGAGCAAGCCACAGAAATAACTGACTACTATCAGCGCGAGGTTCATGTCTCTGTCGAGGAGGCTTCCTTTACTTCAGGACAGGTCGGTGAGAGAAAATTGATGGAACTGCGTTCGGTCTGTTTTTTTTTTTTTTTCGAGTTCGTGTTATATTGGCGGCTCAAGCTGGTCTTCAGTGAAATGTAGCTAGAACATAGAGCGATGAGATAATTACCCAGGCTAGGTGAAAAAAAAAAAATCTTGCATACAATTGAAATGAGTAATATGTAACAGTGTTGAGAATTGTTGCTCGCAAAATGTTCCCCTATTTTTACATAATAACTATAATCATCATTGATTGTTTAAGTTTCGTAAATACATAAAATTGATGCAATAATTCCGGCTGATTTGACATCGATGGGATAACTTTTCTCGCAATAAATGAATACGCGGAATCGCGCTTTTAGAGCTCCAGCTTTCAAAGCGAAGGTAAGCTGCCAACGCCTAGTAGTCATGGTCAAAGTGAAGCGTGTGTGATCATATGAACACCTCCTGCTCATTGGCCGTATCCCTGATAAAACGAACGCATATTTTTTAACCCACGCGTGCGTCGAAGCATGGCAAGACACATTCAAGAATTGAAAAAAAAAAAAAATGCCATAGACCTAACTAGTGCAGAATACCCGCAATACCTCGGGTTTACTTGCCAAAGAGTTTTTCAGGGCCAGCATTCATTGCTCCCTAGTAACCGACGCACACTACAAGTAAAAGCTGGAAAGGCTAGCTCCTCTACAAGCCCGAATTTTGATTTTTAGTGAAGGAGGCCAGGGATCCTAGCATAATCGCGACAAATGCAATCGAGAGACTGTAATTTTCCAGTTATTTCTGACAGCAAAAAGCAGATTATAGCGCCCTGTTTCTGACTGTACAGAAGTCGAAGCGTGTTAAATGATGGAGCCTTGGAGCCCCGCAGAATATTCAGCATGCTGCAGAGGACAACTTATTTTTATACAATGAACATGCTGCCGCCGCAAAAATATTGAGCAGCAAGCAGGAATAAAAAACGCAGCGTCAGGTGACGCGTTATTACGGGTAGTGAGAAAGGCACTCGACGTCGCAAACAACTCTGTTGTTTCTAGGAATAAACGTCTTTCGACTAATCTTGTGAATCCATTGACTCGTGCGCAAGCCGTCACGCTTGCCTTGAGATATCATGAATACCGCATAACCATCTTCAGGTCGCTTGCTGCAGTTGTACGCACAACAGCACGGCATAGAGCTTGCACGCTGCAATAAAAGCACAGCGCGCTATATTCGCTCGCCGAGACTAGGGGAAAAATGGCGCGAAGGAAAAAGAAAACACAAGGAAAACGCCAGACGCGCGTCGGTTTCCAATGACAACGGCAGGGAGACCAATCGTCGCTCAGGAAATCGGGCGGAGAGCCGGCCTTCAGCGAAGGGGCGCGCAAGGGGCGAGGAGGAGGCGAGGAGGTAGCGCGGCGGCGGCAAAGTTCAATCGTTGGCGTAACTTTCAAAGTATCAAGGGGCTTTAGTGTCGCCGAGGCCTCCAAGCCACCTGGTGAGCAGATTCTCAAGTATGGGCTGCCTACACTTGCACGCATTTTTCAACTGGGATCTGCTGCTCACCAGCGAACCTCATGAATCCGTGGTCTGTAATGGCTGTAGTATATTCTGCGGTGGTGTGTATATCGGTTAGTCATCCCAGATCTTCTTGCGGTGGATGTATCTGCTGCTAGGCGTGTCGGCTCTTCAACACACGTGCCGCCAATGTTTCCTCGAGACCGTTCCAGATGGCGCCCTCAGGCTTCGCAGTTCGTGCACGCGTTTTGCGCACTCGCCCCATCTGTCGGCTGCGCCGTTCAACTCCTCCGCAAATGCTTCACGGCTCCTCCGTGCGTCTGGCGCCGCTGACGACAACGCCGCGTTGCGCTTCGCCGGACGCCGCGCTCGCTGCAGGGTTCGAAGGAAACAGCTGGAGGACTGGTTACTTTTTTTCTTTGCGCATTCGCCACTCCCCGTCGGCACGGCAGGGTCGGTCGTCTGGTGGTCGCGAAGTACGGTCCGGTCACTGGTCATGAACGTCTCAATCGGGCAGCTAGCGTCGGTGTTTCGCCGCTGATGCTGTTTGTTTCTCGCGCTCGAGTGACTTACATCGGCGGCGGCGTCAGCAGCAGTGGTGTCGCGGTGGCTCGTCACGAGAGAAGCGATGTTTCGTCAGCGGAAAGCGAAACTGCAGCCCGGCGGATGCGAAGCGCGGAGCCTTTGACTGTCGGAAGCCCGGTTTGATTTTTTCTTGTCCGTGTTCTCGCTTGTGCTGCCGGGCGTCTGCATTGTGTGTTTGTACCTGCGTATGTGTGCGGCGTGCGCGCGCGGGATTATGTGCGCCGCGTCTTCTCCGGTTGCGTCTGTGACTGCTCGCGCGGCGTTTCACGATGCTGCATCTCCGTCAGCTTGGTGAGGAACGACAGCGCCTAGGTGTGATGCGACGTCGACGCGGAGGACGGGTGTCGTCTGCTGCCGCGCCGGAAAGGATTGTGGGAAGCTAACCAGCTGCTGCTCCCGCCTAGACCGACACTGAAATCAAAGGCGTGCAATTGATTGGCGCCGTCAGTGCGTGTGATGGAGGTGAGTTGCCCCTTCTACGACTGAGCGGGGGGGGGGGGGGGGGGGGGGGGGGTCATTTGTCTGCAGAGTTTTTTTTTTTTTTTAACTTTTTGGCTTCCTGAATCCTCCGCAGCTGCTAACAGGAGACATAACTTCTTCGATTTGTCGATATTGTTTGCACGGCCTTGATTAAACAGCGGAATACGCGGTGTCTTCGGACCTCATAGACGCGGGGAGCGGCCGTATATTCATCTGGGTGTCGAGCGTACAGAGCGCACGACACTCGACAGTTGCCACTTCGCGCCGGCGAGAACTAATCCCCTCCCCCTTCTCTCTCTATCTTGCTTTTATCTGGAGTACTGCCTCAGTAATGTTCGTACCTCATTCCTTAGAACATTGGTTTTCGGTAGGGTATTGAGCTCTGATTGAGATCGCTGCGAAGGTCTTGGTCGTTTATATTACAGTCTGCGCACTCTTAGCGGAGGAGTGCAG
Organism: Amblyomma maculatum; assembly: GCF_055883805.1. NCBI lineage: Eukaryota > Metazoa > Arthropoda > Arachnida > Ixodida > Ixodidae > Amblyomma > Amblyomma maculatum. The sequence continues at coordinate 107,623,129 of NC_139345.1, read as the reverse complement.
TTCCCGCATGAGCGGAGTTTCGAAAACACCGTCTGTGCGAAGAAGCGACGTCAGAGACGACAAGCGCCGACTGCCTTGTGGCATTGCGGCGGCGAATATTTAATGCCTGCTCAGCCCGCGTCGTGAATAATTTCGAGCCGCATCGGCTGTTGTTAAAGGGCGAAGGGAACGCGCAGGCGCCCGGGTTCACCCCTGCAACCGAACTGCGCGCCAGCGCAGGCTTCTCCTTCGCTGCAGGGCAGTGCAGTGCAGCCCGCCTTAGCTATAGCTGCCTTCTTTTCCTTTCCTTACCGTCATGGGCCAAGTTTTGGTCCCAAGGGTTCGACTGCGTTAACGGCCGTCCTTTAGCGATCGTAATCAGGTTTCCTTCAAACAGCGTACGTCGCCGCGGCGTAATGAAACCGGCGTAAATTAATGAGCAGACTAAAATATGTGCCGTCTAAACGGAAATTAAGACGAGACGGTGGACATCGGCGAAGAATGTTAAGGGCGACTGCTCCATTATTTGTGTCTCCTCGGATTTTATGGGAAATTTCACGGTACGTTCTCCACAGTGTCGTTGTTCTTTACGGCAAGTTTTCGCGACTGGTCGATGTTTTGTCGCAGCTCAGAAATTCCTAACTTCGAGACATCGGGCAGACTTCTACGATCAACCCTGCGTGTGTGACGTCACTGAACGAACGGCAATAAATGCTCGCTCTGCGTTTTTTTTTTTTTTTTTTTTTTTTTTTGTACGACTGATTCTTGAGCTGGCCTTTATTCACGTCACGCGAAATTTGACCCCAGCTGTCGCTTAGAATCGCCAGTTTAACCGGTGAATGCGTACACGATAAGTTTTTCGACAGTATTCGTGCCGTCACAGGTTGTTCTGTCATAGTTCGGTCGAAACTTAGTTTGTCTCGGTCCCTTGGTTCGTGCTCTTTTTTTTTTCTTTTTTTTTTAAGGCTTCTTTGGTGTGTCTAAACGTTTTATGTATAGAGGAGACTCTGTGATTTGATCATCAACTCAAGATATAAAAAAACAATACCCCAAGTTGCCCATTGAGCGGAGAAGAGATAACTGATGCTTATTTATTTATTTTTCGAGTAGACGGTGAATTCTAAAGAGACGTTCACTATTAACGTTTGATTTCATCTGTGTTGCATCTCCTTTCTAGCGTGTTCCAGCTTTTCGTCGTGTATGACGTCTCTTCTCCAGGCGTGGTAAATTAATTGTACAGATGATATTAGGGTGCTTCTGGCGTCACGATAACCCCTGAAGGAGTAGGCATTTGTCCCGCATCGTACGATCGAGCCCGTATGATGATGACGGCTGCGATCATTTAGATGGTCCGATACATCTCTAAAAATATTTTTTTAATTTTTTAGGTGCTCGTACGGCCAGGCGTATTGTGCCTTCCTGGGTCGTTGAGAGCGGAAAGTTGAGTTAGTTGGTGCATTATTCGTTAAAAAAAAGCGCAATGACAGGACAGAGTAGTAGTAGCAATAGTAGTAGTAGTAATGTAGTGACAGTGGTGATCGTGGTGGTAGTACTAGTAGTAGCAGTAGTAGTAGGTAGTAGTAGAAGTAGCAGCAGCAGCAAAATCATCAATTACGGAAAATTGTCTCCCCCCTCCCCTTCCTGGTGGCTCCATATGTCATGGCCACTACATATTAACCCAGTTCAGTTCAGTTCAGGCGTTCAGTCGTGTCCGACTCTTCGTGACCCTATGGACCATGTCACGCCACGCTTTCCGGTCTACATATTAACCCACTGGTGGGTTAATATGAATAGAGTTACTATATAAACTCTATTCATATTAACCCACCAGTGCCTCCGGGGAGGAACAGCTGACCGAGCCCAATGCCACTACGTCAGCAATGGCTGGTGGAGCTACGTTTGTAGTGGCCATGACATATGGAGCCACCAGGAAGGGGAGGGGGGAGACAATTTTCCGTAATTGATGATTTAAGACGAGACGGTGCCTATATAGTAACTATATAGGCAAAACCTATATAGTAAATATATAGGCAAAACCTATATAGTAACTCTAAATATGAAGGATGAGTAGGAGATCTGGAATGGCCTGTCATTGGCGCACCATATGACAGAGGGAAGGGTGGATATAGGTATGCCGCATGACGACGTTCGTCATCGTGGTTGTGGGGCCGAGAACGAGGCTGAGAATCGGCGCGTGACATAAGCGACGTGCTTTCCAGGGTGCGCGTACGTCCCGAGAGGATGGTCAGTGGTGGCTTAGCGATGTGTATGCGAGCCTGGCAAAGATGTCCTCATTAATGGGAGGGTAAGAGAGAGCAAGATAGAGATGATGATGTAGCACATTTTTTTTTTTTTTTTTTTTTGCTGTTACTTCGTTAATGGGGAGGTTAAAATCTTTAGTTGAGTCCTTTTATTGCACCCATCGTGGTTGGATGCGGTTATACTGGCGCCTCTAAAAGCCCCGCTTCGCGAAGTTATTTGCTGGAACCGTCACTTCCTATAGACACAGTCAGCATAGCCTGAAATGATTCGGAATTGACCCCTTACGCTTTGCACGGAACATTTAACTATTCGTGCTTTGATGCAAAATGGGTTGGCTATTGCTCGTTAACCGGAGCGAAAAGGATCGCTCGCGAGGTGTTTACGTTCTGCGGCGGTGGTGAGCGAGATCATCATTATTTGCAAAACTTATTTTTGGTAGAAGTAAAGAAGACTCAAATGGACTTGGTAATGCGCCCGTTACCGTATATGCGTTCAATTCCCTGACGTAACGAGTTTGCAGTAATTGGGACTGAATCTCTCCAGCACCGGACTTATGGAGCACCCTGCGCGCTCGCCTGCGACACCATGCACAGCACCCGGTTAATTTTTATCCTCTCGGCCGCTTTGCAACGCCTCGTTGGTGTACTGGGGGCACGACGTGGCGCTTTTAGCCGATTGCCAGCGATTGCGTTGGCCTTTTTTTCCCACTTCGTTGTCGGCTTCGGCCATCCCGGCAACTTGTGCGGTTTAGCTAACAGCGCTTATCCGGCCTCGTTTCAGCGGCCTTCCACCTCCCTTCTCTCTCTCTTTCTCTCTGTGCACCGCGAACCACGCAGCCTGCTGAATAATCGAAACAACAATAGCGGCCCAGCGCGCACACTTTCTGCCCTACCCGTAGGCCTGGCTGCTCCACTTCCCGGCGTATCATAACGCGGTTCGATCGATTGAATCGGAGCCATATATCGGCGACGTGACCGGCTATGCGGACTCGTATATCTATATCCTTCCTTTCTTTTTTTTCTGGAGTGTGGTCGTTGAATTAGGCAGTATGTCAAATTACGGGCGCAGACCGGATGCTGACTCGGGGAAAATTTTTTTCGTGTATCGGTTCTGTAGTCACTTGGCACGATAACTTTTCTTGTGTATTCCTTTATGATTTTCTCTGTTTAATAAAACGCATGTGGTTAACGCGAACAGGAACTGATCAGCGGTAGAATCGTTTCTGCAAGCGTGACATGACTGTTGACTATATCACCTACTTGCGCAGTTAGCGTTTTTTTATTATTATTACTGTTTCGGCTGTTATTCGTGCAGCAGTTCCCGTGATGCTCTTGCGATACGGGTATACTTCTCTCTTCTCGGTCTCATACACTATTGTCTCTCATCGTGCAGCATTGCCTCTTATGTATATGAACTTTCATCTGTTCGTTGAACGTATGCTGGGTATTCTGGGAATGTCAAAACCACAAGTATTCATTTTAATGCATGGGGACATAGAACACAGAGTGCGCTGGGAGCTTCCCGCGTAGCCCGATTTTGTTTTGGGACCCTTACATATCCGTAACGGATGTTGCACCCCCCCCCCCCCCTTCACGCCCCCTTCACGCCCCCGACACGCACACGCCAAATGTTCAAGGTAAATATTGAACGCTGAGGTAAATAACGCGAACGAAGATTGAAGAAACAAACGAGACGTAGTCTAAATACACAGGAAACGTCCACTGGCGGACGCCGACCGTCTGCGCCGAGCGTTTATGCGTAGGTGTTATTTCTTTTCCAAGGTCAAAGTGGCGCTGTACGTCGGATTATGTTTTCCGTGTGTCGGAGGAGGTTTGGAAGAATATTTCTTCCGTGTAGTGGCGTTATAGGATCATCTGCGATTAACTGGGGCTTGGTTGTACAGCTCAACCACGCCGTCAAACATGAAACGAAAGGTGTTGTAGTATATAGTGAAGGGCTTTATAGAGTATATGGAGTAACATCTATCAGCTGGGCTCTTAAACCTGCACCGGCATTGTTCAGAATGCGGACGCCTATTGCATTGATACAGCTGCCTGCGAGAGAGAGGAGGGTCATATAAATTTTCGGTGTACTCACACTTCTTGGCCGAGTTCTGCTGCGCTCTACTTTCGCGCGGACCTATCCTCGCACCCCGTCGGGGTGGCGCAGTGGTTACGGCGGCCGACTACTGTTCGCAAGGTTGCAGGATTGAATCCCGGCCTCGGCGGCCGCTTTTCGATGGAGGCGAAAAGCAAGGCGCCCGTGTGCTGTGCGATGTCAGTGCACGTTAAAGAACCCCAGGTGGTCGAAATTTCCGGAGTCCTCCACTACGGCGTCTCTCATAGCCTGAGGTCGCTTTTGGACGTTAAACCCCACAAACCAACCAACCTGTCCTCGCAGCCAGTTGAATCGAATGCGTGCCACAAACATTGGTCGCGCGCGCCACGCGCCGTCTCTCAGTGAAGTGCACTGTGGCCTCTGCTCGATTTCTCCCATTCGACATCAGGGCGCTCGCAGCTGGCCGCGCGTGCGGGCGTTTTTCATCTGGATCGTTAGCGGTAGACTCATTTGCGAAGAAGAAAAGTGTGCCGAGGCTCGTGGCGCGTTTGAAAGAAATCCCGCGAACGCTCTTTAAGAATAGGGCGCGCGAAGTGGCGCCGAGTTTCGGCACTGTGGAGCGGCGCAGCCACGGCATATAAAGGGATAAATAGGCGCGAGGCAGGATCTGTCGACGACCCGGGTGCGCGTAGCGGTGTGCCTTTAAAAGCCAGAGGCGGCGTGTGCCCGTGGGCGAACATATGGCGGCAGTTTAGAGCGAGTCGTAAAGATACCCATCGCGCAAAACGAAGCGATAGCGGCGCTTTGTGCGTTGATGCTTTGCCATAAGGGAGGAGTGCGCGGCGTCGCTGAAAAGGAGTGCGCTGCATGCACTCCTGCGAGACGACGAACGCTTGGGGCATGATGGTCTTCGCGCGGGGTTTTAGGAGTTATTATTTTTTTTTTTAGACTCGAAATGAGATCGAGGAGAGCATTGCTTGTGGGAAAATTTAGGAATATCAGGGAATGACAGTGCTGTTAACATTTTAAAGCACAGCTCTTTGGCGCCCGTTCCTGCGTTTCGCGTCGCCGTCGGCGTTGTCCCTCGTAACCAGCTCCATAATTTATCCTGCGCTCTTTTCAATAATATACATATATATGATTAAAAATTTCGTCGTGTTTGGTTTTGTTTTTGCAGCCGAGATGCAGCAACTATGCCGTCATAGTTGTAGTCAGTATCCTATAGGTCTACATAACGCGCGCCGCTATACGTCTTCATTTGTAATCTCATTTAAGTATATTGCACTGACTGACCTTCCCAGGGATCAGGAATGGCATATAACATGAAGCGCGGCAGCAATATAGCAGTTTTTCTATATTTTTGTGTGCGTGCGTGGGTTTCTGTTTCGTGACATCAACCGCAGCTGTGACGTCATGGACAGCTCAGCTGTTGAAAGTGTGCGTTGAAACTGCAGCTGCGCGAAAAAGAAACAAAATCGCGTATGAGATTTGTCGAGTGCAGTGAAATTCCATGGGGTTATATATTTCTCGCGCATCATTCGAAATCAAGAGCCCGCGAGGAAAATTTGATCTTCCCGAACACTGCGTTGGGCCTGTTAGCTCGCGTTATTCAGGTTAACTTATCTGCATATTGCCATCACGGTACTTGCTGTAATGTGCGGCAGCAATACAAACGAGTCTCTGCTCAAGATTTTCGAGCGTAGGGGGCCGCCTTCTGCGCATGGAACTCGTCTTGCGAGATTTGTGTCTCGTCGTGTGTGCTCGCTTTAAATATATTGCGCGCGCACTGATCGTCGGCGGGAGTCAGCGTTGCCTGTTCCTTAGTTTTCCTGCTTCTGTCTGGCGCCGCAGGCTGACGTGCCAGGGATGCTGGACATCGCCACCTGCGCTGTCATCGTTTTCCTGCACTCGGTGCGGAACATGATTTTGCACCCGCTGCTGTCGTGGGCGACGACGGCCGTGGTTATGACAACGGCGATGCTGCGCTCATTCGGTCACCACCGGTTCGGCACTCTAGCTACTCGCGCGCGGGTACGTTTACGCGCTGCTCACTGGCCGCTGTCGCCGGCATTGTTGCGCCCGCATTGTTCAATTGTTTAAAGCAGCCGTGCCCCACCGTAAGGGCCGAGGTTTCGGGCCGCCGTGGCCGTGCACTCGCCACCTTTTGTTGTCGGCCAGAACGAGTGCGCTCCCCCGGAAGGAGGGCGGCCGAGGCGCCGTATGTCGCGCACCCGTTAATTTAATTTCCTTTTGTTTCCCGCGGTGGTTTACGCTGTTCTCCGGACGCTGCGACTACAGGCGCTCGTTTGAGCTGGCCGCGTTTCGTGAGCTGTAGTCTTGTTTTGCCATCGTTTGCTTCGGATCGCGTTTATTTTCCCGGTCGCGCTGCTTGCCCCTCGAGACAAAACGGAACGGTGGTCCCCTTTCGTTTTCCGGGCCGTGCGCGCGGTGACCTGCCGTGTGGCGGCAGTGGAAGTCGCGTCCGCAGAAGAGGCCTAAATCCAGTGTTTCGGCGACCACACTGTACACTAGCCGAAAGGGACCACACCCCTTTTCGTTTGTGTGTTCACGCAGTTCGTGCGATGCTTAATTTTTGTTGAATTTTTACGCAGATAACATTGTCTGCCACCTGGCCAAGCCTTAGGCTGTCATTTTTATCTTGGCTTCTGAGGGCCCATACGGTCTTATACGGCGACATGTATTTATTGTGGTTGCCATAATAGTTTCGGCCCCATACACCGTCCCACATTTTTGTTTCACTCCCTTCGAACCCACTTGCAATGCGTACACAGCCCTAACACTATAGCTGCCGTGGTTACCTACATTAGAGAGATTTAGCGTAGCGGAGGCGTACAAACGGGTATGTGTACCGGTGTACCAGACTCCGTATTCGTACGCACAGTGGCCCATGCATGATGGCCCTGCCCCTTGCACTCGCGCGGACACAGGAAGGACCTGATAATCAAGTATACGCCGCCGCCGCGCTAAATCACTATATATTCACGTATTCACACGACGACGTCAATCACGCTTCGCACTCTTACCCGGTTCTCACTGAAATCGCCGCATAAGTGTTCGATGATCTTGTTACGAGTGCTGTCGTTATCGTTTAATCGTAAGCTGAACAGTTTGACACTCGTCGGGAGAGGGTGCTGGCTCGCGTTTCAGAAAGCATTGCGGAACGCTTTTAGCAATGTCCGCGTGCCACTAATATATTCACCGCGCCCGGCTTACCTTTGAGCCGCATGCTTCGACTCCGCTGCGCTTAAACTGCCTCTGAGGGCTATGACGACCTCTGTGAAAAATTCACTATTGGGACACCGGCGACGTCACTTGCGGGCAAGCGTCGCTGTAGAAGTGACGAGTGCTCGTTGCTCAAGTCGAATGCCAACACAGCGATCCGCGTTGCTAAATAGAAGCGCTGCACAAAAGCTTTTATTTTATTTATTTATGTATTTATTTAATATTATTATTATTTTTATTTTATTTATTTATTTATTTATTTTTTTGTGACGGGCGAAAGCCGGAGGGAGGGTTGTGCGATGTAAACTTCTCTCCGGTTGATTTCCATTCTCTTGTGATGATACTCCTAGAAGTCGCATACCCGGTCGCCACCGCAATCTATGCGCTACTCTGTACACAGCATCTATATATAGTACACTTCGGGGAGGCTTTGGTCTGTTTGTCTCTCTCTCTCTCTCTCTCTCTGCTTCTCTGCTTCTGTTTGTTTTTGACTCCACACCATTAAAGGCTCTGCAGCCAACTACACACCACTATATTGTTATGGGGTGGCATATATGGCAAGCGATGAAGCACGGGGACACAACAGAAACAGAACGACGTGATGACATGATGATGAAATATGCTTTAATGGCCAGCGGGCCTGGCGCGAGCGCTCCGCTCCGTGCACTGCCCGCTTCGTCGTCTTCGTAGCAATATTTTGGCTTCGTGCGATCGCCCTCAAAGGGTCTGCCCAGTGAACAAAGATCCGCGGAAAATATTTCCTGGCTCCCCGTGTTTCTCGGCGCCGCAACGCTCGCTGAAAACGTTGTTCGCCTCTAGCTTTTGTTCCAAAGCGGGGTTAACAGAGTGGCCATTCCAGTCGAATTCCTTTCGGCTGGAATTATTTTTGCCTTTCGTGATTTGCTCAAGTGATACCACGCCCACGCTATCGTTTGGGGTAATCAGCGACAATCAGGGCGAAGGAATTGTCATGCTACACTAATCGAGGTGTTACCTCGACCGGCTTCCGCAATGCTCAGCGCGTTTCGTTTAATTGCTCAGAGCCCTAGGAGACTTTTTTTTTTTTCTTTTTTCTTTTTTTCGGTGCCTCGACTTCCTCTGTTTGCTGTAGGTCAACGAGCACTAAACGTTTAACAGCGGGGCGACAGTAGATAACGAAATTGAGAAATAAATTATGCAGCTTAGTTTTTTTGCATGCTGGCAAAGGCGCCGAGGGCAGACGAGAATGTTTGTTGCTACTTTTCTTTTTCTCATTCTGCGCTATAGCTTCCTGTTTCGCCGCTTCAGGGCCTTTTCGCTGGGTGGATGCAAATGAGGTGGCTTCGGGGTCATGCAGTGAAGAAGCAAGAAGGGAAACATGAAGAAATGAGGCCGATTAGCGGTGTGCATTTTTGACGCCGGTCTAATTATGTTTGGCGGAACACGCCGCCGATGGTGCTTTTCTGGGCTGCTCTGTACGCGACACTCAGTTTTATCTGCTTGGGCGTGTGGCTTATGCAAAGCAGCGCGTTCGCCAGCAGAGTACGCTTCCTTCTTTGTCACCTTTTTTTTTTTTTTTTTTTTTTTTTTTATTGGCATGTTTCGGCATGTTTTTGAAGTCTTTACGTTTTGTTTTTGCGTGGGATGTAGCATGATAAGAAGGATCTGACGAATTTTTATATGGCATCGCATAATCCCGGGCGAAAGCGTTTGGTTGCTCACTTCAGCACTTTAATGTAGATGGGGGCATAAGAGGGAAATAGTCTGGCAAAACTTAGTGAAGTTTGTGCCGTGCTTGCTGGCTGACCGGTTGAGTTTTTAGCGTGGTTGTGATGCTGTAGGTTGTCAGAAATCTCTCCTGAAGACAAGTTGCAGAGTGCCTTGGAAACCCGGACTTGCCAAGGAATTCTTCAAGCTGACTGGCTCAAGAGAAACAGAGTCGGATGAACCCGGCTAGCAGCAACATCCCGATCCCTCCGGACAGCGGATGCAGTCCCCTGCCCTTCGGGATCTCCCTTCCCCGGCGGGGCAGTCTGTTACGTTTCTCCACCGAGAAGTGGGACAGCTGGCGCGGCCACCGCATAGCAACAGGCAGAACCGCGAGCGGATCGGCCATTTCGACGCCGTTCATCGGCCGCGCAACGCTTCCTCCCGCCGACAAGTCTCAGCGTGTTCCTGCCACGCGCCAAATGTGTGTGCGTGCGTGTGTGTGCACAAGCTGGCCAAGCCTGGAGATCGAGGGAAAGTGCGTCGCCCTCTCCTGTCTGCAAGAGGTGGAGGAGATGAGGTCGGAACACCTGCGATTGAGTCATTCGTCGTGAACCAACATGTTTGGCTCTCCCTTTCCTGTGAGGGTTTACCCTTTCCCCGTGAACTGGAAAAACTATAAAAAGCAGCGGCCGACTCCGCTGAGAGAGAGACTACTTTGACGCGCCGTTGGCACGGCGCTAGACACCAGCTGTGTGAGAGTGTCTGTAATCTCTCCGGGTCAGCTTCACTGCCCGTTTCTTCCTGATGTTACAGTAAAGGTTGTTTCGTTAAAAGACGCCTCGTCTTTGCTGGCACATTTGATGCCGTCCGCCGTCCACGGAGCCGCCAGGCCAACGCTACCGAGAGGCCGCGCGCCGCAGCGGTACGCTACTCAGGCGCACGCGACACTCAAATGTAACACTATATAGCTCGGCACTTGTTTGGAGAGCAAACTGTTTGTGTACATACACCAGCAGTCGAGAAAGTTTATAGCATGCAATATTCGCGGAGTAACTTGATTTCATCGCTGCCTTCGGACGTGGCGTGGGATACTGACACACGACATAATTCTCATTGGACGAAATGTACAGTGCGCGATTAAATATTTAGCAGTGAGTCTTACATGCGCGGAAACTAAATTTCTTATCTTAGTGGATATGGGTCAGGAGGAGAGTATACACCGATATCAGGCTAACACTGGGCAGGCAGTTGATTGCTTTCAGATATATACATTTACGCTACTTCTCTATTGTTTGACCACACAATTATTATAGCGGATATACTCTTGCCCATGCAAATAATAGGACTTGGTGGTTATAATTTGGCTAGAAAGATAGGTACAGTAAATGTGTCTCTCCTCGACGGACACCACAACCGCGCCTCGAGGCATGGAACGAAATTTGGATAGAAGAAGGAAAAGAAAGCAACAAAAGAAAGCGCTGTAGCGCACGTGAGCGTATTTTGTGTATCGTGTCCATCGAAGCGCCGGCCGCCGCGGCCTCCCGGGAATATGCCTTGATGAACATGGCCGTGTTTCAGAAGCAACTTTCTGACAAGTAGCTCTCACTGTTATGTATTAGGTAACGTTTCACCGTGTGTTTCCGTGTCTGATTCGGGTGCGGACTGATGTGTTACTTATAAACTCCGAAACGTGAAATCTTGCCTAGATTCGGAACCCGCACAAGCCCTGGCGAGACCTTTGTGAAGCAATAATATAAGAATACATATTTATTGAAGTATTTAGGAAACGAATATATCCGTTGACCACTTCTCCGCGCAATCGTGTTTTTTATATATATATTAGTATTTTCCTAAGAATAACTTGAGAGGACGTTTTTCAAGTGCTAGAACCTTGAAACTCTACAAAGGTGGCAGGGGCCACGATGGGCAGCTCACTTAACGCCCACTGTACGATTGTTCCGAAAAGCGTAGCGGTTGTTGTTCATTTAAGCTTAATTTGTAAGAAATTTAGTTCGTTAGGTTTAACGATGGTCAAGAGTCTGATTTATATTAAATATACGGACAGTGGCTGCAACGTACAGCTCTCTCAGACTTATTGTTACTAACATCTTAGATGGAAAGTACAAAAAAAAAAACAGCATTCTATACAGACGGCTCTAAAACAGCTTTCTATTGTTACGACCGTGCATCCGCATTTGCGCGCTCTATTGTTCGCCTGTGGGCATGGATACGTGTTGTGGATATGTGGGGATGGTCCAATGGCTCTAAGTGAGCCTGTTTCCAGGAATCCTGTTTTGTAAGCCTGTTTTGCTTTGTGGAGGCCTGCAAATGCCAAATTGACCCTGTCAAGAGAACGTCTGGAAAAACACAAAGAAACGTCCCCCTGCGGGAAATGCAGGAAGTGCTTTCTTTCTTTTGTTCACCCTTCCAGTCGAGAAGCCCTATCGTCCAGTGAGGAATGTCTACTTTCCAAAGGAGACGACAGAGTGACATGTCCGCTGACGTGCAGGACAAGAAAGGAGCATGACGCATACAGCCATTAAGTGATTTCCCAGGAATGCAGGAAAGATTTGCAATTGTCGAAAACGGACAATGCTGGGAGCGTATGCGGCGCCCACGTGCACTTGGGTTTCTGAGAAGTAAACCCACTTGTCAGAACCAGCCTGTGGTTTCTTTGCTGAAGAATAGAAATGTACCTCCTCTCCTCGCCGTTCCCAAGCTTTTCCCGCCAACAAGTGATCACGCCCAACGAATTAATGCCGGACCAGTCAGTGCTTCAGACCATCAGTGCAGTGATGTGTTCGATTGGATGCCGATATCTGAGGGGCGTGCCCTGGATTTGGTTGGTCAGCATCTTCAGAGAGGGGCTGGACATAGGGGGTTTTAAGGACGCTGCAGAGCACGAAATGTCGCTCTGGGCCCTGGGTAAACGGCTCATCCAGTCGCTTCTCGCTATGAACTCTTAACGCTTGCCATTTTGCTGATGTACCCTTCTTTTTCGTGTAAATAATCTTGTAAATAAGTTTCTCAAAGTGCCATTAAACCTGCTTGTATATATTTCACCAACTTCGAAGATTCAATCCTACTTCAACCCCGAGTCTCTGCACGCTACCAAGTGAAGGCCGGGTCGACGTAGCCCCAGCGTCACGACGACTGGTGTCCAGCGTTGGGATCTGAATCTACAAGCCACAACATCTGATGACTGGAGGTGGGATCTGGATCTACAAGCTACAACATCAGGTGATTCGAGGTGGATCAGAATCTACAAGCCACAACATCTGGTGATCGGAGGTGGCATCTCAAGCAACAAGCAGGCGCAACAATCGGCCAACAAGAGAGCAGCTCGGAACATCGATCGCATGTGTGGGTGAGTGCTTGGCTTTTCTTCTGATGTGGACCAGGTTCTAGCACAGGGTTAGATTTTAGAACTGGTAAAAAGTGTTGAAACGCCTTTAGGTTTGGTAGTTTGCACTGTTGTTTTGGAAGTAGCCGACACTCGGAGCGATCATGGACCTACAAAAGCTGCAGAAACCGGAACTGTTGCTATTGTGTGAGGAATTGGGAATTAATACAAGTGGTTTGGCACGAAAACCCTTGATTATAAAGGCAATCACTGATTTGGGAACAGATGATGAGGAGCTCAGTGAAGCATGGAACCTCATCCGACAAAAAAAGGAGGAGCAGCTCAGACAGCAGAAAGAGCGGGAAAACGAGGAAAAGAGGCGTGAGCGTGAACTTGAGAGGGAAAAAGAGGAAAAGAAGCGTGAACTTGAGAGGGAAAAAGAGGAAAAGAAGCGTGAACTTGAGAGGGAAAAAAAGGAAAAGAAGCGTGAAATTGAAAGAGAAGCAAAAAGGCTGGAGCTAGAAATTGAGCTCCGGAAATTAGAACTAGAGTTGAGCAAGAGGTCGGGCAATTGTCCCCAGCTAGCGGTGCCTCTTCTCAACAAGGAGGCAGATTTCAAGATGTCAAAGTACATGCAGCCATATGTGATATCAGGGGATATCGGTCTGTATCTGGCTAACTTTGAGCGAACCTGCGAAAAACTGTCCTTCCAGCGAGACACTTGGTCTCAGAGATTATTGACGGTTCTGCCCTGCGAGGCAGCGGAGGTTGTCGCGCGGTTAAGCAAGGAGGACGCGGACAACTACGAGAAGGTCAAAGCTTGCCTTCTGAGAAAGTATAGGCTTAGCGCCGAGGCGTTCAGACAACGTTTTCGGAACGCTACTAAGTCCAGGGACGAGAGTTACCCTGAATTCCTGTACAATTTAAGAGTTAATTTGGGCGAGTGGCTAAAGAGCACTGATTCCTACAGTGATAGGGACGCTGTAGTCGAGCGAATTCTTTTGGAGCAGTTTTATAACTGCCTCCCAGAAAAAGAAAGAAATTGGTTACAGGACCGAGGCGAAATTAAGTCGGCAACTGAAGCTGCCGAACTTATTGAGGAGTATGCTTCGCGCCGACAATTCAGCAACCCAGCAGTGGATAGGCCCCGCAATCCCAAGTTCAGTGTGAATAACCGTCAGAAAAGGCACTTTGCTAGATTTGCAAACGAAGAAAGGAAGGCTTCTTCAGGCAAACGCCCTAGAAAGGACGGCAGTGAGAAAAGTGAGGAAGTGACCAACGCGCAGAACACAAAGAACAAGCTTGGGGCTAGGAAGCCGCTCACATGCTTTAGGTGTAATGAGCAGGGTCACATTGCCGTCAACTGCCGGAAAGAAAAGATAGCTTTCTCGTATGTCAGTGACTGCGATGAAAATATGCAGCTTTTGGAACCCTACCTGCATGACCTAGTAGTCAACGGGAAACCTTGCAAGGTACTGCGCGATTCGGCCGCAACGATGGATGTTGTCCATCCGGCGTATGTGTCGCCTTCCGACTATACAGGACAGTGTGCCTGGATCCGCCAGGTAGTGGAGGAACAGAGTGTGTGCTTGCCAATCGCGAACGTGGTCATCGAGGGCCCTTTCGGCGAGTTAACAACCGAGGCTGCCGTTTCAGGAAAGCTTCCTAAAAGCTATCCGTATTTGTTTTCCAGCAAATCGGACATGCTACTGCGAAAGAGGGGCATCCTGTTCGGAGACAGAGTTGTGCAAGCCTTAACACGTTCAAAGGCGCGAGAACTAGCTACACTGCTCATTCCAGAAAAAGCCACAGCGGAGGAAACGGCAGTTAAAACAGTGGTCGATGCGGAAGATAGCAGGTCAGAAAACTTTGAGAGCGAGGCATCTCAAATAAGTCAACTTAAAAGTGCGCTTGATGAGACGCGGAATGAGGACGTTCTTGAGAATAACCTCTTGCCGCCAGTGTCTAGTAATCTCAGGAGACTTTTAAGTGGAACCCGAGAGGACTTAGCTATGGAGCAAGCCGTGGTAAATCTAACGTTAAACCTTCCCGAGGAGATGGGAGATAACTTGATTTGCCTCAGCGGAAAAGGAAGCAACGCTCAGGAGCTTCTCAGAAAGACGGAGCAGAGAGGAGAACTAAAGAAATCCCAGCTGTCCGATCTGGGCGAAATAATAACAGAGTTTGAGGCCTGCTTCGTGGACAGGCCAGGCAGGACTGATTTGACGGAGCACGATATTGAGCTGACTTCAGACGTGCCAGTGCGATCAAGGTGCTACCGATTCTCTCCAAGGCAAAGAGAAATTCTGGATAGGGAAGTAACTCGCATGCTGGAATTGGGAGTAATAAAACCCTCGGAAAGCGATTATGCTTCGCCTATGATCTTAGTAGAAGCTCCAGGTAAAGACCCTAGGCCTGTGGTAGACTACCGAAAGCTAAATTCTCTCACCAGGGATCAAGTGTATCCTATTCCGAATATTGAGGAGAGAGTAGAACAGGTCAGTAGAGCGGCATATGTGACTACGCTGGACCTTACTCGAGGATACTGGCAAGTACCGCTCACTGAACGCGCCAGCAGATACGCGGCTTTCGTCACTCCGACGGGCAGCTACCAGCCAACAATGATGAGTTTCGGGCTCAAAAATGCTCCATTTTGTTTTTCCCGACTCATGGATAGGGTTTTAAAGGGGTGTGAAACATTCGCAGTGCCTTATTTAGATGACATTGCGGTTTTTTCCGACTCATGGGCGGACCATATGGTACATCTAAGAGCTGTACTGAGCCTTTTGCGTCTAGCTGGACTAACCGTAAAGGCCGAGAAATGTTGCCTGGCAAGGGCGACCGTGGACTACTTGGGTCACAATGTAGGTCAGGGTTTCAGGAAACCCAGCGAGATTAAGATTTCTGCGGTAGCAGACTATCCGCGGCCGAGCACGAAGACGGAAATTCGAGCATTCCTAGGTCTGACTGGGTACTACAATCACTACATCCCTAACTATTCAGCTTTGGCTAGCCCTCTGACCGACGCTCTCCGCAAGACAGAACCGACAAATGTAGTCTGGGACGAACAAAAGGAAGCCTCCTTCGTAAACCTGAAGGCTGTGCTGATTAGTCGTCCGGTATTGCGAGCTCCAGACTATGACCGAGAATTCACGGTCCAGTGTGATGCCAGTGATCGAGGGTTAGGTGCTGTTCTCTGCCAGAGAGATGACGACGGTAATGAGCACCCCGTGCTCTACCTGAGCAGAAAACTGAGTTCTAGAGAGAGAGCTTATTGCGCGTCAGAGAAAGAGTGCGCTTGCATTGTATGGGCCATTCAAAAATTGCAGTGCTATCTTGGAGGGGCCAAATTCACCGTAGAGACGGACCATTGTCCCCTGGCTTGGCTGCAAACTGCGACATCGAAGAACAGTCGCCTTCTTAGGTGGAGCTTGATTTTACAGCAGTACAATTTTGAAATAAGACACAAAAAGGGGAAGTTCAATGGGAATGCGGACGCGCTTAGCCGCTCTTTCTAAGCGGTCCGAGATGTTCCTCACCATGTATCCAAATTGATAATAAGGTTTTTTTTTTTTTTTTCGTGCGCTTGTATATGTGTGGCTATGTAAAGCAGCACGTTTGGTTTTCTAGGAATACGTGGGTCCTGAACGTCTTGAGAGTGGGCTTTTCTCGAACAACAATGGCAGTTTTCTTTTGACCTGGTCTCTTCAGACGGGAGCCGAGTGCTTGTTTAGACATGTGGTTGAGTTTCAGACAGCTCGAGCAATTTGGCCTACAACAATCAAGACAACGCGACAAGCAACAGCGAGCTTCAAGCGTTCACGTGCAGGCCATTAAGTCGTCTCTTCATGCAGCAGCGGCGACTGCTGCCCTCCGTGACTCTTCTGGCGGGGGAGGAGGCTGTTACGACCGTGCATCCGCATTTGCGCGCTCTATTGTTCGCCTGTGGGCATGGATACGTGTTGTGGATATGTGGTGATGGTCCAATGGCTCTAAGTGAGCCTGTTTCCAGGAATCCTGTTTTGTAAGCCTGTTTTGCTTTGTGGAGGCCTGCAAATGCCAAATTGACCCTGTCAAGAGAACGTCTGGAAAAACACAAAGAAACGTCCCCCTGCGGGAAATGCAGGAAGTGCTTTCTTTCTTTTGTTCACCCTTCCAGTCGAGAAGCCCTATCGTCCAGTGAGGAATGTCTACTTTCCAAAGGAGACGACAGAGTGACATGTCCGCTGACGTGCAGGACAAGAAAGGAGCATGACGCATACAGCCATTAAGTGATTTCCCAGGAATGCAGGAAAGATTTGCAATTGTCGAAAACGGACAATGCTGGGAGCGTATGCGGCGCCCACGTGCACTTGGGTTTCTGAGAAGTAAACCCACTTGTCAGAACCAGCCTGTGGTTTCTTTGCTGAAGAATAGAAATGTACCTCCTCTCCTCGCCGTTCCCAAGCTTTTCCCGCCAACAAGTGATCACGCCCAACGAATTAATGCCGGACCAGTCAGTGCTTCAGACCATCAGTGCAGTGATGTGTTCGATTGGATGCCGATATCTGAGGGGCGTGCCCTGGATTTGGTTGGTCAGCATCTTCAGAGAGGGGCTGGACATAGGGGGTTTTAAGGACGCTGCAGAGCACGAAATGTCGCTCTGGGCCCTGGGTAAACGGCTCATCCAGTCGCTTCTCGCTATGAACTCTTAACGCTTGCCATTTTGCTGATGTACCCTTCTTTTTCGTGTAAATAATCTTGTAAATAAGTTTCTCAAAGTGCCATTAAACCTGCTTGTATATATTTCACCAACTTCGAAGATTCAATCCTACTTCAACCCCGAGTCTCTGCACGCTACCAAGTGAAGGCCGGGTCGACGTAGCCCCAGCGTCACGACACTATGTTGGTAGGAATGTTGTGCAAGACAAACTAAAAAAAAAAAAAAAAAAAAGGACACTTAGGTTGTCTCTGTGTGCAACAATTTTGCTACCGAATGTTATGCCATCTCCTTAGCTGCAGAAAAAGTATTCAAGTGAAACATCGAAAAGAGTATAATCTAAACCAAGTCACTCAGTGTAATCGCAGCACTACACTCCAAAAATTCAGAGCCCAGCGCTTATTAGGAAATATAATACATCATGTAAGAACAGCTGTAACGCGAGGACACGAAGTGAAATTCTGCTGGTGACCAAGTCGTGTAGGGATAAGCAGCAGGGAATGAGCTGATGTATGTGCTGCGGTCGCTCGGAACGCAAAAAATAAAAAAAGAGTAAATGTTCCTTAAAAAGATGTCATAAAATATATGCAAAGAAAACTGCAAAAGAAATGGCAGGATTCGTGGGACAAGGAAATAAACACTAAATTGCACCTACTGAAGCTAGTGATAGAAAATAAAATAGAAAACATGTCACCAAGAGCGCTTGACAGAAGCACTTCCCACAAGTTTATAATGAACATATCCCGTTAGACCCAAGCTTACTTTTGGGAGAAGGGTCACTCATTGAAATTTCCTGCATATTTTCATTCCTAAAAGAAGGAAAACTTTTAAATAAGCTGTGGAACCTATAACAGCTTTTTAACGAACTTTAACGAAGTGCAGATTTTAAACCTTGTTTTTGGCGCATGATGACTTTAAACTCAACACAACACACAACGGTAACATCTTAAGGCTAGCTACGCTTCTCAATTTTTAAAAATCTTTACATTGAGCCTGCCTAACTTTACTGCTACTTTGTCGTGTTGTCAGCATTGCTAGCCATTGTTTTGCTAGGCGCTGTTTACCGACGTTTCAGCTAAGTAACGTTACGTTTTGGGCGAGTTAGCTGATTTTTCGTAGTGTTTCTAAAGTTTCGCGCACACAACAGACAGGACGAAAAGGGCGACACAGCTTTGAGGACCACTTATCAGACATCAGGACTAAAGTCGTGAGGAATGACTACAAGCTTTCTTCAGTGGCGCTAATTTAAACTTGTATCGTTTGCTTCAACTAACCTCACACGTACCCGATTGGCGTAACGCTGCAAGTACAGAACTTCCAACATCGAAGTGAGCGTGACCTCATCTTGGCACTACCTGTGAGCGCTCTATGCTACGTTCTTCGCATGAAGGAAAGGAACTAGTGCTGAGCGTCGTCGCGGTGGCGTTGCCACGGCTTCGCTGGCGTGTCCATATGTGGTCCGTAGTGTTTGTTGCCTGCCCGCAGATCGTCGTTTGATTTCGCGCGCACGCCTACCTGTGACGCGCTAGCGAGGCCCCCGAAGTGCATCAACCACTTTCGCGCCACCTATTTCTGGGAAGTCCATCCGCTATAGCATACTCGCTGCCCTCTCCAGCGGCGCTAGTGTTTGCCGATGCACCTTGCGCTGGACCAGCAGCGAGGGCCCCTCTGCTCCCTTCCTTCGCGTGCGCCCTTTCAGGGCTCCACAGGGCACTGGCATTGTGCCGTCTCCGTCGCGAGGTCGCGACCGGACCTAGTTTCCCCCACTGTCCCTGCTTTTTCTTTTCTGCTTTCTCGCCGGTTCGCTTCATCGCTGTGCGAGTCCGGCGTCGACCCTCGTTGACGCTGCTCTTATCGTCGTCGTTGGATGTGCGGGGGAAGGGTACCGAGGTGAATGGGGTCGTTGCGTCCAGTGTACCGAGAGAGGTCTTCCCACCTGGAAGTTCGCGTGTCTTCTCGCCTCGTGGCTGCTCCTCGTGCGCCGCGCGCGACCTGTTGTGCGCCACCGCACTGACACATCGTGAGAAAATTAAATGCACTGTTTGCGAAGCTAATGTCTTTCTTTGCTGTGCTGGCAGGCGCGTACGCCCGTTACGCGTGTATAATTGTCGAATGAGTCGCTGTTAATTAATCCATCCGTTGTGTCAAAAGTACGTTCGTTAGTTGATCGGAGATGGTGTTTCTTATCTGTCTAGACGTGGTCCATGAGAGCAAATCGGACTCGTGAAGTCGAGGCTCAAATTAAGTTGAATGTCGCCAGAACGAACTGGCATGTTTCGAACGTTGTCTGTTAGAAAGAACTTCGCGTCTACAACAGGCGCATTAAAAGTCTACCACTTAATTTGCCCCCCCCCCCCCCCCTCCTTCCCCGCTCCTTTTTTTTTTTTTTTTCGGTGCTGGTAGAAATGTACATTTGCACCACTTAAAGTTCGATTCATTGTAAACCGGCTGCAATAAAAAAAAAAAAAAAAAGAAAGGAGCGTCCCCTACGCTTTGCCTCTTTCCTCGTGCGTTCTAGCTCGAGAGAAAGTGAACCGGTCGTTCCGCGCAGGTTTTCTTTCTCAAAACGATTAATGGAAATGGCGTGACCCTTCTGATTCGTCTCCAATTGTTTTCTATTCCTGGCGGGATAGTAAGAAAGGCGCTAGACTCCTGTATAGGCCTGCAAAAAGTCGGTGCAGGCACCCAATATAAATTACATAATCTATACGGAGCCAGTGCAGCGCCGCGAAATTCCAGCCCAGCCATTTCGGCCGCTCGAGGGGCGGCGAAATTGAAGGTGGCGAAGCATATTTCCGAGGCAGGGAGGCTGAGAAAAACGAGATTGCCTCTGCGCCGGGGCGCGGAGAGCCTTTTGTGTTTTGCAGCGATCTCGCTGGCCGCGCGATGCTATCTACAAAGCGTGAGTCGTGCCCCTTCTGCTCTTTTTTATTTTCAAGCGCCACGAGCTTATTGTACTGCAGTGGACTACTTGCTTTTACGTTTTTCTTTGATGAAGTTTGGCTGCCTCTATTTTTTTAAAGTTGCTTGATTCTTGGCGGGCGTCACTTTCTATTTATCTTCCCGACGGGGCGGGCGTTCCCCTGGCTGCCGTCGCTTCATATCAGCCGGCGTTCGCGCTGGCTAATGGCGTCTTGCGGCGGCGACAGGCGTCTGCGGCGGGAGCCGGGCAAAGTTAATGAAGTTTCGCTTTCTAACTTGTTGCGAGCCTTTCTTGGCCCTGTCTGCGCTGTCTCTCTCTCTCTCTCTCTCTCTCTGCGACGTTTTGCAGTGTGAGGGCTGTGCTAGAAGAGCGCTGTGTTGCACCCTGTCGCCGTCCGCTTTGTCTTGCGTGTATTTCCTACCCGTCGCCTCACTCGTCCAGATCGTTTGATTGATACGCTGTTCCGCCGCTGCGGGCAAGTGACGCAGCGAGCCGCGCGGTGCTTTCGTGGCGGCCATGACTACACTGCAGCTCTCTCTCTCTCTCTCTCTCTCTGTTTCTGTTGGTAAGGGAGCATGCTCTCTTCCTGAGCGAGGAGGGTATGTTTGCCCGTGTGTATATAACCGTGTATCCTGCTGGATGCGTCTAATAAGGTCGGCCGCCGCGCAGAGACTGAAAGGGACTAGGCGGAGGAGGAGGGGATGACAAATAAACGGCCTTCGTCGACAGGTCTGCGTGGTGCAGTGCACAGGCGGTGGAGTGCTGCGAGCGCACGTCGCGGGGTTCATTTTGTTCCGCTCGGGCATTTGTTGCGACACCACCCGCTGTAGCTGTGAGCGAGAATAGCCGCCGTGTGGACTGGAACAAAAGCCAGCCAGTATGCCGATAGGCAAGAAAAGAAAGAGGTCCATTTGGACGTACTTTCTAGCAATTGCGTGAGGATTAGACTTTGGAGGCTTGTCGGGGGGGTCGTACGCATATCGTGCCTTAATTTGAGGGCACTGCTTTCGGGTATGGCGCTCTCTCGGTGGGATAGGCTTTTGCATCGCGAGTAACGATACACACCCTGGCATGCCGTCAGAAGAGAGAGCCGACGATTCGCTGGGGCACTTGGTCGGAAGTGGATCATTTTGCATTGCATGTTTGGCCTGACGGTTTATTAAGGTTTCCGGTTAGTTTTCGCGCTTGCAGAATAGAGAGGACGTATGACACGCGAGCTGGAATCTGACGACTTTCCGATGGATACATTGCCTGTCGGGAGCGGCGGTCCCAGTCGCACCCCCCCCCCCCCCCCCCCCCCCCCCCCCCAGATCTCGGGGCTCTTGTCGAAGCTGTGGCTACCAAAATAAATGCCTTTTCGGTTGGGCGTATCCGTGGCGCGCTTTCCTGGCATTCTCCAGACACTGTTTCCGTACCGTCAATGCATTTATCAAGGCGAAAACATTCAGTGGCTCATACTGTGGGCGTCTATCCGGTCACGCTATAGCTGTTAATCAAATGACGTCATCAAAAACAAAAATCCTGTCTTCACCAGAAAACGAACCTCCATCCCTCGGATCCCCAGCCGAACGCTTTAACCAACTACACGCCACGCCCGGGATCGTGAAAAGCATATCATACATCTTGCTTGTGTAACATGAGGATGATAGTAGCGTTGAGAATGGCGCTGCAATTAGGGATAATGACAATGGTGACAGTGGCGATGATAATGACGGTGCATTTAGTTCATAATGAGAACAAACGTGGTGCATTCTGTGCAGCAGTAACGCTCAGGCTTTCGCATTTCTGCAGTGCAGATTCAACAGTGCTCTCGAAATTTTTTTTTTCTGAGCTTTTCGCTATTAAAGGACATTTGCTAAATGAACCCTCGGTGTACGATCGACTCATTCTTGTGCATTCTTGCCATGCCGCCAAACTCACTTGTACCAGGAAGGCATGAAACTCTCATACGAATTTCCGTCAGTGTTCGCGCAGCGTGTTGGTCGATGACGCGAAGTCGAGATGACATCCCGGTCTCTCGATCGTGAGCGATCAACCGAATTCCCCCAAGACACACGCCCCAATTTAGTCGGCTCGCCCTTCCGAGAACATCGGCTCCTCTAGCCGCCTCCGAGCAACCCTCTTCGTCTCTCGCGGCGGCGAACCCGCCAATGAAGCGGCTTGCGTGGCCCCCGGTCGCAGCTATTGTTCTTCGCGATGGATGGGCAGAGGAGGTCGTACCAGAGCGGCTTTTTCTGTCCCTGTCGTTGGGGGAGCAAGTACGAGAAAGAAGGGGGGGGGGGGGATACAAGAAGCAGGAGACCACGTTCGATTTCGTCCACTGCCGGCCCCCCTCGCCTGGGTGCCTCTTTTCGTGCGCGGCCTCTCCTCGTGCTGGAGGTCGTTGCCGCTGTTGGGCGCTACACGCGTCGTCGTCATTGAGCTAGCTCTCGTTTACGCGGACGCCTGCTGTCTCGGTGCGGCAACAGGCAGCCTTGCTGCTTCCAGGAACGGGGCCAGCTACAGCAGCTAGCGGCTCGAACTTGCGGAGCTCGTTTCATTGGCAGCGTTCCGTGCTCGCGCACGCGCTGTGGGCCAGCGTGTATATTACCTACCGAGCGTGCATATGTTAGCGAGATCTGTGGCTGTCTGCGGCCCCAGGTTGTCTGTGCCCGTACGGAGCTTTTTCTTTTTGTGTGTGTGTGTGTGGTACTGTGACGTAGTATATGCTTGCGTGGCGTCTATGCTCTACGTTGGCGCGTGTCTTCGGCCATAATTTTCTTTCGGGAATGCGATGCCGCTTTTTTTACTTTTGAACGTGCAGGTGGGATTGGGTTTCTCTTTCTCTTTGATACCGCGGTTTGCATTCTTCAGGCGATGAAAAGAGCGTTTATTTCTTCATTTCTTCGGGCGCTTCATTTCGTTGGAATTTGGTTTATTCTATATAGCTATCGACGGAATATTCCGCGAGGTTTTAATTATTTGCCTCTCACCCACTTCCTCGCTTTCGCCTGAACCGGTTCCTTAAAAATTATCGCAGCTCACTCTGTTACATCTGTGCCTGCTATTTACGAATTCTGTTTCGCTCGAACATTTCACCTCTCGTTTGCACTTGCATGTTCATAAAGGACATATTTTACCGCTCCTGAGAATTCGCTCTCTACCTCTCTCTCTTTTGAGTGCGAAAGCTTTAATGTCATATCAGCACTATAAAGTCGGTGGCAGCGGCGTCCATGGCTGGAAAATCACTAGTATGCCTCTGGCCGGCGATAGTTGGCAGATAAAACGGCTGCGGCCACTGATTGGTCGGCCGTAGCAGGAGGCAGCACTTTTACAGAGCAGCGCAATGTGAGGTGCAGAGTTCGTACGAACATCGCGCACAGTCGTGTCTCAAAGCCATTGTGCATCGTAACTCGAATGAGGTGTTTACAGAGTAACGTGACGTTGTCCTATTCTCACTCGTAAGCAAAGTGCTTCTGCCGAATTTTCGTTTCCTTTCTTGCACGCTCAAGTGTCCTTGCTGTGGGATTTGAGCCACGATATGAATACCCAGCATTCTGTGGAACGGTTTCCTTTCCTCTCGTTGTTCATTATCTGACTCGTTTCCTCGAGCGCTTGACTAGACAGAGTACCTATGTACAGGAAGACGTTAACCAAGACGTGGTGTGCGCCTTAATTGGATTGCGTGCATAATGAGTGCATGTGCCGCGCTAAACACGCGGCCTCCTCTCTCGGAAACTGGGACGGGGTCGAGACCGGACGGTCCCTTCCTCCTTCAACAAACACTCTGCGCTCGTTGTGCCGCGGTGGCATCTTGTTATTCGACGAGACCCTGTACACCGCTGCTTCTCTCTGAGCCTTTGCAGCTACACTTGTGCCGAGATCAAGTGGGGCCCTTATGACGGGGCAGCGTCCGAGTATTCGCTGTTCCCTTCTTTCTCTCCACCCGGCCTTCGATTTGCTTTTGTGCGTATCTGTGTGTCGCCTAGCGCCTGTTCTCGGGCCTTGTACGTACGCGCGTCGTCCTGGCTCCTTCAGAACTTGCTGTTGGATTCGCGCGGCATCTTGTTGCCCTACTACGCCATCACGTCTCTGCCGCGTCTATTTGCTTAGCTTTGATTCGCGGCTTTTCTCGTGCGTCCCAGTGCCTCTGTTCGTGTGCCTCTCCTCCGTTTTTGTTTGTTCGGTGGCCCAACGTAACGAGGAGGGCTCGCCTCGCCAGCTGGGAGAAGCGATCGAATCCGCGCACGCTCCCGCCGCTCCTTCCTCGTGGTATACTTGTTCGTTCTTTTCTATTGTTTCCCTCCTAGCGGTTCCTGGAAGTTGCGCGCGTGGTTGTAATGCTCCTTAGGCCCAAGTCCCGAGAGGGGCACGCTAGAGCGAAAGGAGGAAGAAAGGCAAACTTTCTTGCATTCTCTTTTCCGCGCTGGAGCACGCGTGTTCACGTGCGGGCGTGGGCCCTCTTTCTTCGCGTTCTCTCTCTCTCTCTCTATGTACCTCGGGCGTGTTTGGTTGCTCCGCGACAGCCGAATTTCGGAAGCCCGTGGAAATAGCTTGGACAAGCGTCGTCCGCGCTCAAATACGGCGTATTTGCTGTCGTTCGCGTGGTTGCCGTACGCACGCACGTGCTCTCTTTGGGAAATTGGGCATCGCCCGGAACGGGTGAAAGAAATGCTCCTCTTTGTTTTCCGAGGCCATTTGCTAGAATTGCCTGCCTCACGCTGAACGGAAGGCATTGTTTGGGAGGTTCTCCCTCCGGAGGTATAGAGAGCATTCACGTCTGCTGATTCCGCTGGCCCGGGCAGAGAGTCTCCCTGGACAGTGCGATTGGAACAACACGTGCTTCGAAACGGACTTCCTTCCCGGTTAATGTCGAGAAGGTCCAGTAAGTATTGCCTCCTGTACTGCAGCTTATTTATATGGTTGTTATCGTTATAGGGTGGATATGAAGTATACGCACGTTCCAAGCAAATGAAAGCATGGAGGGTTCTCTTGTTTTCTTATGCCCGGAGCACATGCATCGATCATAGAGCGCGCAAGACGGCAAAGGCCACTGGGGCCCTGGACTGAGGGCCCCACCCATGCCGGGAGAATTCCCTTTGTCTGAATAAAGTTTTTCATTCATTCATTCATTCATTCATTCATTCATTCATTCATTCATTCATTCATTTCCTTCACCGTCCCGTGCTGGCGGCAGCTAGTGCATCACTTTGAGGGCACCTTTACGTCTGACGAATAGATGACCTGTGTTAACTTTAATAACATAATTTTCACTTCTGTCGATTGATAGAAAGGGTTACAGCCGCATACAGGCGAAACGTATTTGGTACCATTCGTGCTCAGTTCCAAATTTAAGGAACCGGATGCAAACATTATTGGATGTTGTGCGTCAGCACCCGTGCGACTGTTTTGTTCGGGTAATGGGAATGCATATGTTCATCATCTGCGTACGTGCTGTTAGGAAAAATGAAAGGAGAAGGGAAGAGCTAGTCAATGCTTTTCTGCGCAACCGTACATGCCAGTCGAATCCCGGCATCGGCGGCCGCTTTTAGAAGGCGCCCTTGTGCTTTGCGACGTCAGCAGTGCACATTAAAGAGCAGGCGGTCGAAATTTCCGGAGCCCTCCACTAAGCTTCTCTCATAGCCTGAGTCGCTTTGGGACGTTAAAACCGTATGAACCAAACCAAACGTAAATTACATGTAACAAAGTTGAGGTAGGGACGAGAGTCACGCGGTTAGCCTCGAGTGGTTGTACCGAATTCATGTCGTACATTGCAAATGCACTCTCGCTGTCAGTGCCGCTTGCGGTAATGACAAGCCGTAAATCGTCGTTTTTTTTTTTTTTTTTTTTTTTTTTTTCACTCCCGGCCCATACAAATCTACTTCGCTTAGCTCTATTCGACAGCGAGTATATGCCCCGTCTGATTTGCCGCAAAGTTCTGCTTGTGCTGTCACGTAGTTCCGAAAGCCGCCCAGGCTGCGAAGGAGCGCAGGCATTGGTGTGCAACCCTTCGCTTTTCGACAGCGCTTTTCGTGGCGGAATTAACACGTTTGTGCATACACGCTTTAGCACTCGAAGGAATGGAACCGCGCCTTTTTCGCCATTCTGTTTGCACAGCGTTATGTGTTGTTTCGCGTGCTTTAGGAGAATAATGACCTAACATAATGCGATTGCGTCAGTGTCTTACGCTTACATTCACGTTAGTCCACGCTCTGTTGATTTCCTCTGACATAACCACGAAGCAATTGATTGGACGCTCTTACGCTAACATATTAGTACAGACAGCATTCCAGAATTTGCTGTACATTACGTGGCTCGTGAGGGTTTGGCTCATAGCGTCTAATTTTATTCACTCCCGAGGAGGAATTCGCTTGCAGAGCGTGCGTCGAGGGAAGAAGGTTATTCCGCGCGCAAGAGGCGAGCAACTGCGGCCGCAGCTGTTGCAGCGGTTTCTCTGCCTCAAAACAACGCGCGGCCGCCGGGCCGGCTACTAAGCCCGTCAGGAATGAGCCGTGCGTTGGTTTGATAGACGTTGCCGCCGCCGCATACCGATGCTTTCTCTCTCTCTGTCGCCTCTCCTCCGAATTCCATATTTCCAAATCCCCTTCTCTTCCCTTCCCGACGCCGCCGCTCACTCCTTCATGCTATCATCACGCGATGTTTGAACCCTTCTTTCCCACATCTACGAAAAAAAAAAAAAAAAAAAAAAAAAAACGCACTGTGTGTGCATTCATTCGGCTCGGAGCGCAAGGGTGTGCTGCGCTCGTCCGTCCGTCCGTCCGCAGCATTTCCCAGGAAATCACGTGGAAGAGGCAATTTCGCGGGATGATGGCGGCTCGTGCATTCGTGCCTGTCGGCGGCACTTCTCCTCCCGGCCATCGCCATCGTCATCATCTGTGCGGCGACCTTCTTGCGTGCGTGCGTATACGTCAGATGCCTCGCGCAGGTTTACAGGCGGCGCAGCCCTTTTGCCTCAGCGCGGGCCGGTCGGTCACGGCACTCCCTACAGACAGAAAGGAGAGGAAAAAGACAGTGAGCGACTAAACCGGCTTGATGATGGACGAGTTTGTCGCGCAGAAGGTCGCGACGTGCGCCACACTCCCATCATGTGGTGCGGTCACCCCTGGGCAAAGTGTTCCGCCGCGGCCGGAGAGTGGGATGAGCGGGCTCTAATCCCGGTGACAGGCTAAGGCCTGTCATCTGCAGCTCGGGAAACTGTGTGAATTGGCAGATCATGGCAACCCCGGTGCGCTGGCTCTTTGCACCGCCCCTTCGTCTCCGCCGCCCCACAGCCGTATAGCTTAGCTTGTCGTACTCACGGCAACGTTGCAGAGTTGTCCGGCGCTCCCCAGTCGTCACGCTTCATGCCGTGAATTAGTAAATTTGGGAGCATGAAATAATTGACTTTGCTGAGCTTCGCGCATATACGCACTCAAATACGACGATGACTCGCCTTCTGCCACCAATTTTTCGCTTCTCTTGTAACTGTTATGTATATCTTTTTTTTTTTTTAATCTGTCATAAATGGAGCAGCAGCAGCTTACGGCACACCTATAGGCTGAATGCTCAAGCACGGTTGGCGCGCCCAGTTTTGTCGCGCCCATCATTACGCATAGGCTGTCACACCTAAAATGCCAGATCTGTCATCTCGCTAAACACGAAGTCTGGGACCCACGAGCCCTTCGCGCTTATTGATCGTGTCCGTTCGGTCATAAGCGCGCTTTCGTTCACTGTGATCGAACACCGTTCGCGGCTGCTGCAGTGTTTTTTTTTTGTTTGTTTTTTCAGTTAACTTCGTTGCCTTTCCACCCCTTAACTCAGCCTTGAAGCGGTTGTCGAGTCGAGTGCCTGCTTTATTTTTCCGCGCTTCGGCTCTAGTGCTGTTGCAGATAGCCTCCGTGCTTACGACGTTTTTGCCGACGTTATTGCACGCCTCTCATCAACTGCCTACTCTCCGCATGATATCCGCTCAGAAACTGAGCTTTTTCCCCTCACTGGTTTCTAAGAACGCCGACTTTCTGGGCTTACACATTTTGTGAATATGCGCTTTTGTGATTAAAGCCTTTGAATTGCAATAATTCAATGCACCTTTATTTATCAATTTTTAATTGTTTTTTTTCTTGTTATGCTATGTTTTGTACCGTTGAAAGATTTGCTGTTGAAAATTTACCCATTTAAAAGATGTGCGTTCTTGCTGGTCCTCGTACTTGCTACGTTCCTGGATGTTCAGTAGAGGGTACCACCACCGGCTTTTTTCTCGGCCTTATTGTAGTTTCTTTTCTATTTAGACAGGAAGCTTCGAACAGGATGGGGATATATACTACTTCGGCAAGCAAGTGTTCGCCAGATTATTCCTTTGTGGTTGGCTCGCTTCATGCCTGCTTTTGTGTTTGGTAACAAATATTCTTTAGCTGTAATAAGGAGGGCGGGTACAGTCGTCAGCACGTCTGTCTGAAGCTCTCGAACACCGTTGTGTCGCACAAAGAAAGCGAGATTTTTTTTCTTTTTTTTTTTTCTTTTTTTTTTGCGCGCGTGTTTGGTTGTACAGACAATGGTTGTGCTAGAACGAATGCGCGTAGGTATGCTATTTTCTCGCACAAGTGCACTATGCCACTTATAGAGCAGAATAGCCAAGGTTTCACTTTGTTTGCTCTGCACAGGCGTGCTGACAACTGTACGGTGAAAACTCACCTCGCGGTGATCTCGACGGAAGCATCCAGGAAAAAACAGCTTCCAATTTTAAGGCATCCCAGTCGTCCAGAACTTGTTCCGGCACGTCCTGTTGACATCTTCCTTGAGCGTCTATAATGCGGCACTTCTAGTTCAGACGAGCATTTCTCAACGCGCTAATTCGGGGAACTTTTTTTTTTCTTTCTTCATTTGCTCAATTTATAAGCTCGCTGCGACCTTACATTGTTAACGCGGTCGATCAGATCGACGCGTCCTAGCGTGTCGTAGCCGCCAGCTGTCCGCATATCGTTTCCTCCTCGGTCCTGAGCAGTCTGCACTTGCCTTTACTTTGCGTGCAGCTGTTCTGAATGCAAAGAGCTGCTGATATGGAATGGAAAGAACAGGAGGCATGTAGCAATGAATACATTGACGCCTCCGTCTTAGCGGCCACGGTTAATCGACTCTTTAGGTTTGGCTGCTCGGAATGCGGCTGCTGCATTTCGAGGAGGATGACGACAAAGTGCACGCGTTTTGCCTTAGTTGGTGTTGTATTGGCACGCCAATGCAGCCCTCATGCTTTGGGCTTAGCGGCGAGGTCTGGTTTCATGAAAAAAAAAAAAAAAAAAAAAAAAAGCCTTCTTGACTTTCATTTTGAGTCTGGAAAGGATGTTCAACATGAACCCAAACCTCTATTCCAGCCGTCAACACTGGTTTTGGCTGGTGATATAGGTCATCAAGCAAGCGACGTGACGGATGTTAAAAAATTTCAAACTAGAAACCTCATTTATCATTTTAAGAATTATTTCATTCATTACGGTCGGTGCTGCTTGAACAAGTGTGCAGCGGCGCTGAATTCGTCACGTTATGTGTGGAGTCATCTGTCGGACGCACAGTGCGGCATCTGTTGAACGTAGGTTCAACGGGTGCCAAATGATGAATTGCCATGCTTCCTCACTGCGTGCAAGATGACATATAGTATATCTGTGACAGCGTACGCGCTTTCATGGCCTCTTCTTTTTTTCTTTCTGCCATGTTTCGCATCTCCACTTAAAGGCAGCACTTCTATCTCCACACTGGAAACAACGCCTAAACAGCAGCCGAGTTCCAAGTTCACCTGGGCAACAGCAAAGAGTGGCCGTGTTTTCAAAATGTGCATAGATAAAACAGTGTCTACGTTGCAGGGTATAGCTTATCCGTTCTTTCTAGGCCAGCTTCTATTGATGAGGAGCGTATTATCAACACATTAGAAGATAGGGATGAGAACAGATTCCTCATTGCGTGCCATGGCTGCCTGCATAGGCGCATCGTCCATTTGAAATGTCATGAATAAGCTCTACGGGAGGCTTGCCTTGCAGGCTCTGTTGACCTCCACTCTGCACATTGTTCTTCTTTAATATGTGGCAGAGGGCGAATTTTCGAAATATTAAAGATGCGTGCATTACTAATTGCGAAAAAGCTCGCCATTTGGAGACATGATTTGTTCCCGAGTCGACATTTTAAAACAGCAAAGCAATGACGAAAGGCCATGCTCGGCTGCAAAGTGCGGGAACGACTTCTACAGTACGCCGCATTCGCTCGCCCGTTTTCGCAAATTTCTTCCGCGCTGTCGAAGACGTCGAGACCCGGTAACCGCGTGTGTCAGGTGACACTTCTCGTTCCTCGCCTTGCGGCGGCGTGACAGTGGAGATTAATAGTGATTGCCCATTGTCGCGGAGCCCCCGCGAGCTATACGTCACACGGCGAAGCTAGCTAATGACCTCACTGCCTCGCCGTTCTGTCGGCTGCCCCGAACCTCTACCGCGTTAGGGCTTCACTCGAGCCTCGTCGTGACACGGCACAGTCGGAGGAAGGAGGGCGCAGCCTCGGTGCATAAACTGTACTTGTAATGAAGCCGAACCTGAGAGTAAAGCAATGAAGAGAAAGGGACAGGAGTAAATTCTATCTGCACCGCGCACTTTTCGTCCTCATATACGTATGCAGCGGTAGCGGTACGTGGCCAGTTCGAGTGCCTAATGTCTTGTAAAGAGCCGGTGGTGTCGAAGCATTACTCTGCTACCGCAGTAATTCGATAAGCGCTAATGTTCTTCCGACCACAAATTAGGGTTCGGTTCATCTCGCTCCCTTCCTCTGGTATGGTTGGCCCCATTGCAGTTTAAGAGCGAATACTCGTATCCGAACAGCTGGATCGAATGTGTCGCGTTTGCGGGAAAGCATCCGGGGGAGAGCCTTTGTCACTTGTCGTCCGAGGTTCGATAACATTGTGCTGCGTCGCCGTAAGTTCTCGTTGTCCGTGAGATCGCTCAGAAGGGGATCCTTCACAGCGGCAACGTTGCACTTGGCGGGCTCCGCTGCCGTTGCTTCTTATGACCTGCTGTTGCAACTTCGGATAAAGCTTGACACCTATACGACAAGAGAACGGAAATGTATTCGCATTCGTATAAACGTATGAGCGTTTTTTTTTTTTTTCTTCGGGTGGTCGCAGTGCCTTATTAGTCGGGATGTGGGAGTGCGTTGGTGCAAATTCGCTCCTCGTCTACCAGGCGACCTCGTTTTTTGAAAGCGTCTGATTCTTCCAACTTCAAAACTCGGCTTAATCAGACTGTAGTCTGACAACGAAGGTGCTTGGCGCAGCCCCCCCCCCCTTTTTTTTTTGTGTGTGTGTGTTTTGTTTTATTTGGTAATATTGAATTCTGCACAGTTCTGGAGACAATGCTTAAGGCTGCAGTTCCTTATATAGGCAATGCTTGTTAAGAGGCCGTCTCAGATTTTTTTGTTTTGTTTTTCAACATTGTACTTGCTTCTTTGGTTTGTTTTTTGTCCGTTGTTATATGCTTCGCTTCAAAGAAACACCATGGGTGGCTTTTTGGCGGGATTCTGCTAAAGTGCACCCACGTACTATTCGCAGTTTCCAAAGAAAAGCTTGCCATGTGTTACTGTCTCCTTGGTCGTTGCGTCAACATTCCTTGCTAGCACGTTATAGGGCATCTTTCCGAACATCTCTCTCTCTCTCTCTCTCTCTCTCTCTCTCTCTCTCTCTCTCTCTCTCTCTCTCTCTCTCTCTCTCTCTCTCTCTTTTGCGTTGGTTAAACGGGAATGAGCTTCATTGCGTACTATTAACCTTCGCTTTTTGTGGCGCTTGGAAAGGTGTCCAGTGTAAATCGTTTTCAACCACTTCAGGTGTCGATACCATTTCGCGTGCAAACAGCGCAGCGGAAATTGACCGCAAAAGTGACATTGCGGGCTACTAATGTGCGCGATGTAACCAGAAACATTCTGTGCATAACAGGAGACATGGGCACATGCACGCGAAATGACACGGGAGGGCATACGCATTGAGCTCGTGCCTGTCCAGATCTGTTCGTACTCTTGAAGCCCATGTGTTGTGCCTTGCCGTAGGTCGTAAAGCGTCAGTTACCAGTCTGAATAGAAGACGGGGCCCATAAGCGCTGCTCGCCAGTACTGCCTCCGGGCCGTGCACGACGGTGCGGCTTAATCAAGGGAGCGAGCTTCGCCGGCGGGCGCTGTTCGTTCTCAAGGGAGCTCCGCCGATGGATTGGGCGGAAAGCAGCGGCGAGGCCGATATTTTTCCTTCGCACTTCGGGATCGCAGTCCCTCGTTGTTCTTGTTGGCACGCGCAGAACGACCGGAAATAATAATAAAAGAAAGCTTTGAGGGGAAGGGGGGCGGGGTTTGTCGAAAGCCAAGGCTTGACCTCGTGCCATTTGCGGCTGCCTTTGTTTTTTCGCGCGCATGGGGTGTCCCTCCGCGGCGCCAGTGTGAATGTGTGTCTGTGTGCGGGCCCCCTTCAGCAGTCCGCGTGTGTATGTATGTGTTCTGATTTTTACCCTTCCCCGGCTCGCCGCTGGCCGGCGGGCTGGACGCAGAGGGAGCGAGTATAGATCGCGCCGGGCATCTGGTTTCTCTGTATGCTGCCGCCTTTCTTGTGGCCGACCTTGATTGTTAAGTGACAGCCGTCGAGTTAAGACAGTCCCACATGCCTTTTTGTTTAATACTAAATTTTTAGCGCGATGCTGAAGGTCCGGTAAGTCTATCGGTAGCGTATATACCATCGAGGCGAGTTGGGTCACTATAGTGTCCATTGTCCCGGCCATTTCGTTGGAAAAGTCTTTTAGGCCTTCCGGTTTGGCAATAGAGAGGAAAGAGCTCCGAAACGGAAGCTGATCAGCTTTCTTGTTTTAGCAAGCCTATACGGCGTGGCGTGTCACGTGCGTAGTTCTGTTCATTTTGGAACTGGTCAGTCAAGAGCGGCGAGTAAAGAGATTCCTTTTCTATGTTCTGCAATCAGGCTATTGGTCTTGCCAACGCGGCTGGTCTGGCACATCGCCTGAATAGCATTTCGTTATGGCACAGCGACTATATAGCGACAGGTGTAGCGTCCAGAGTATGTGCATCGCATAGATTCTGAAAGCGTTTTAGTAATTGGCAAGGGACATTTTTTTTTCTTTTTTTCGTTTTCTGCATATATGCAATCTTGACGTAGGCTATAACCGCAGGCCATAGCATACCTCCGTAGTATTGCGAAGACTCACAGTTGTCCCAATTTAAACGTTGTCAGACACCCATGACGATTAGAGCCCGTGTGCGCGTATCTTGAATAGAGATCAGCGAGATATATGCTTCATTTACAGCTTTGTTGCTCCTTTTCTTTCCTCTTTTTCAGGGGAGGAGGAAAGGCGGCTGGAACGAGTTTGTGGCTAATTACTCGGTCTAGCGGTTTCCCGCCGTCGGGTAATTGGGTTGGCGGCGCGCATTTACTTTGTGACTGCCCTACGAGGACTTAAGCTGAGAAATTTATTCGAGAGACCTTTTAAAATGCAAATGAGGAGATGCATACTGTCTGAGATTGCGCATGACCTGGTTTCTATGGTTTTGTTATCAAGAACAACAAAATGCGCAAAGGTTCGTTTTTACACCTCCTTTCTTCTTCTACTACTTCTTCTACTTCCTCCTCTTCTTCTACTTCTTCTTTGCGCTTAATTGCTACGGTCGATTTCAATCCGCATTTCTTGCAGTATTTTTGATCGTGACTGTTCTTCCTGTCTCGTTGTCTCGCTTGCAAGCTCCATGTTGTTATTTTCCGTCTCGACGTATGGGGTTCGCTCCCCAGTGTCCCTCCGTACCCATCAATGATGCAACAGTGATTGAATCTCGCACTGGTCTGGCATTCGGTTTCTTTTGGCTGAAATACTTCGCAATTGTATCCTTGTCCTACCTCGTGCAAGGAAAATTTCCTTGACAATTTATGCCGAGATGCTCTAGCGCCATAAAAACTCATCATCATCCTCGTCATAATTTTTGTCAGCGCGGCTGTTGTTCCAATCAAACATATACCTTATGCTATAGACGCGGAGCCCTATTTCATCAGATCTTGTCATCCCGTGTTCCCTCCTGGACTAAGGGGCCCTCCTGGGAGTGTCTCTTAATTTTAATTAAATACAGTTTTTTTTTTCCTTTTTCCTCCTCCCACCTGACCTCGTGTATGAGCGAAGGATATTAGCCAATGAAAGAGTTGCTGTTCCCCTTTTCCAAAATTCTCGTAACCAAACCCGACAGAATGAAATTGCGGTGCATTCGTCCTGTGGCGGTCCTGTTTATACGCCACATCGGAGGTTATGGCTGAAGCGCCTGGCGTTTGTTCGTATGATTGTGCCCCTACTTCTCCGGCCGCCTTCTGCGTGCTCTAAGCGCCTTTGTCGAGAATTACGGTCGCATTTATTGCGAGCGGCGCGGTATTGGAGCGCTCTTCTCGACGAATGGAAATGGGTTTCTGGGAGCGCGCGAGTTTATTACCTTGCATGGATGCCAAATTATATAGCCGCCCACGCGCGCTGCGAAAAGGAAGAAGAAAATAAGTGAGTCGCTCAGGCATCGAGTTCTTTTTTCTCCCGTCCGGGCCATATTTATTTGAGCTTCCGGCTGTTATCAACGGCCTCATACTCAAAGCGAGGGGGAACTTTTGGGTGTGAACACACGCCATAGAAGGAATGGAATTGAATCGTGCTTCCATCGCTATTTGCCAGCGTGGCAGTCTCGAGTGGCGTCTGTGAAAGGAGAATAAGAAGAAATTGCGCCGACACGAAACGAAACACATCGATTTACGTGTCCGGTGGCCCTCCTGTTCTCTGTCTGTCTGTTTCCAACGAGCTCTGAATAATAAACGCTTCGTCTAGGCATTTTTTTTATTGAATATTTATTTATTTCTCATTTTGTTTCATGCATTTGTTATCCTTGCGCATTCGTCTATAAAGCGCCTCTATATATATCCTCCTACGCTTATTTATGTGTTTCGTTTCTCGTGTGTATCTGACCTTTCGATCGCTCTTGTTCCGCTCTCCAAATATATACCGTTCTCACTTGCATCTGCGACGTGAAGCAAGAAGAAGCCTGTCCCCATCTCACCCCCTTCCTTTCTTTTCACGGGATGATCGAAAATCCTCGCTATTCTCATGCGGTTTGCGCCGCTTTCTCGCTCGCGATTTTTCGGGGAGGTTCTGCGATCCTCGACGAAGCCATCACGGTGTAGTGTGTGCGATGAGCCGCTTCGGCGGGTTTCCGAGTGGCGTTGTTTTTCTGCTTTATTCCGGCTGTGTCGGTTGCCATGGCGACCGCGGCGGCTGTGGCCGCTGTGCTGTCGTCGTCCGATGCGGCCTCCCACGCGCGGATTGGGTCAGCGGGACTAAGTGACCCAGGCCGAACGCTGTGTGCGTGAAGGTCGGTGCACAGTTCGCGAAGAGGGGGGGCTCGCGAAATCGACCCCTGGCTGCTGCTCCGTTGTTTTCCCCGTGTCCCGAAGGCCGCTCAGTTTGGCCGGCTAGCCTGTCTATATCCGGAGATGCCGTGCGCGCGTGTGTGGGCAGTAAAAGGAAATCGGACCTGCGTGGGCTCCGGTCGATGTCGCTGGGACGGCACCTTCCGATGTCGTGCGCGACATTCAGTATATAAACAAAAACAAGCAGAAAAACGTAATCAGACAGCTAAGTAAATAAGCAAGCTTCCGGGCGGGCGAAAAAGACGTGGGCGACGAGGAGACGCTTTGTCAACCTGAGAAATTGCGCTGAAAGCAGCCGATCGGTACGTGGATCTTGGGACGATTGAGGTCGCGTCTGGTTTAAAAAGGTTACCCGGTGATTCTAAGACCAAACTGTCGTGCGGTCACTAGACGCATGACGTAAAAACGTAAAGAGATGAACGATCGTTGAAATGAGAGGGGTCGAGGTAGCAGACTGGAGAGCTTGAACTCAAGAATCACAGCTTACGGCCTCAGGTGGTATGTATCGGTTATGTGTACCTGCAGCAGATGGCGAACACACATTGAACGTGGTAACCGGTCAGTGCATTTTTCTGGTGTAGTGTCGGGCCCAATTCACTTAAAGGTTGCCGGGCTCATTCTCCGTTACGGCTCCGTTTGTTATCTTCATCGCCCTCGGGCTCCATGGACTGCGCAGAGCTGCGTTCCTTCATTTATTTTCAGTGTCTCGTCGTGCTTGACTTCACAGCGTGACAGCTGTGGCTTGCGGAAGAGACCGATTGAATGGGGCCTGGCGCGATGGGGAAGCCAACGGTCTTTCAAAAATGGTTCCAGGTGTCTCATGGCGACAAAAAAAAAAAAGAAAAAGAAAGGAAAGCAAAGGATAACATAAACAAAAAGAACTTTGGCGAACGCGGAAGGAGCTGGGTATCTTATTGGGCGCGAAAACCATTTATTGGGACCAAGAAAGAGCTTCCGCTTTCCTTGTTCTTTTTTTCTGTCTCTATCTCTAATCGTTGCGAGGCATTGCCATGACTCTGACGACCTAAAGTTGTGCGTGTCGCTGTGCGCCAAACTTGCTTTTTCTCAATTATCTTTCTTTTTTTATCTCTCCGTTGTATACTTTTCATTTCTCCCATACGCCGCCTGAGTCGCCGCGCTGTCCATCTCTGATGGTCGTCGCATTTTGTTGGCGCCGTTACTGACGGCGCTGTTTAAATGATTATGGCCCGAGGACTCCGAGCGCCTGCCACCGCCGCGCCGTCACAGTCGACCATTTCTTGGGGACGGTCTTCTTTTCCGTCTGTGTTTTTTTTTTTTCCCCTTTTCTTTCAGCTTTTCGCTGCCATGTGGAGACTATCTGAAAATATATTCCTCGCCACTTCCTCGCTGCCTTGACAAATTTGTCCCCGTTTTTCCCGTTCTCTTTTTTTTACTTTCTCGACATTCTTTCTGTCGCTCTTGGCTTGCTTCACGCTTCATTGTGTTTCTATGCGAGCGAGACTTTCGAGTGTGGAATATATTTTGGTCCGTCGCATCAGTCTCGACTCCCCGTTCCTCGGCATATTTCTCTCTCGCTTTTTTTTTTTTCCTTCTAGTTTTGTGTATCTCTGTCGTTTCGATTGGGCAGGGAGTGACGCGAATTCGCCCCACTGTCGCTGAAGAGCGCATCTTCGAAAGCACGCGGTTAGCTCGTCGTACTGAAAGGCCGAAGTATCAGAAACGTTGTTGAGGGTTCGCTGTTTGCCCTATTCTTTTGCTATCTTGCCGCAACATTGCCGTTGGTGGTGGTGTTTATAAACGATCGCGCATGTCGGCGATCTATGGGTCGAAAAGTCCCTAGGAATGTTAGAATGTTCCTTTATATATAAGAAACGTTGCCCTCTCTATATATGAGAAGGTACGTAGAAAGATGATTCCTTTCAGCAGGTTGAGACTGATCGCTTTTTACGCCAGCATGTTTCCGTTCTAACGCATGTCATTCTTTACTTGTTCCCTTTGGTGGCTCATTTTCTGACATGAGGCCGATGACGTCTTCCGCGTTGTTGCTTTTACCGATAGCTTTCCTGCTTACGCCCTGATGGGCAGTGATGGTCACGCAGCCAACTCTCGATAGAGGGAGCACGCGTACCTGATTATGCTCGATCATTCGCATAACTCGTGTATTTCGTGTACAGGAAAGACGTTAGCGTGATTCTTCGCTCTCATGAACTACGGACAAACGATACTTAGTCGTGGTTCGAATGGCTATCTTTATCGACCGCGCGAGGGAAGAACAAGAAAATTCGGTTCGCAAACATGAAAAGACTCCGTTTGAATAGTCTCGCGGCGGCAAGTTGTGCTCTTATCTGCCTTGACCAGCGACCAGGGAAATGAACGAGAAGTCCGCATGGCGACGCTCAAACTCGATACAGCGTCACTTCTACAAGGGAAGCGCGAAGCCGCCACGTGTGCGAGCGCTCGTTCGGCCGCTAAGTATTCTGCCTGCGCCCGGCATTGACCGTGGATGACACTGCGATGCGTTCTTTCTTTCGTCCTTTCGTTTTTGTTTCTTTCGGCGTCGTTTGAAGGACCTTTGCGAGCTTTTTTTCTCTCCCGTTTCTTCAGCCGTACGCTTAATGATGTCAGAGTTCACCTTTATGAGGGCCTCGTGCCACGGGTTTGTTCGCATTTACTGAGCTCGGTGAACGGCGGTAACCTGGGTACTTCCTTTTATTTACATTTGTTATTCGAGTAATGTGTTGCTGTTGACCTGCACGTAGAAGTGCGGAAATAACGTTTCAACAAATGGCCTCCTAGGTCTGCGATAATAGAAGATCGATTTGGAACGAACACATTTTGTTACTGATTGCACGCTTTCATGAGGCGGGACGTGAAACCCTCAACCCCGCGCTTTGAAGGATGCGTACTATAGAAAGTGTATGAAATTATCCAATGCGGATTTTTTTTTTCTTTCTTAAATGACTATAGACACCTCATTTTTGGGTTCATGTTTTATCATAATGATGCCTAGGACATTACTGTACACGGATCACCACGTCACATTCGCCTAAGAATGCTGAATAATTTATAATCGAATTTCGTTTCTCGCCAGTTTCGGTTTCAACAGCCAAGAGATGACTGTGACGTCACAGTCAAGTCTAGGGCCCGAATTCTGAAACACTCCTTGCCTTACTAAGGGCTCCTCACACACTCTAAGGCGGCCTGACGTCAATTCTGAAACGTCCCTTACTAAGGGGCCCTAAGTTAGGGCCCCCTTGGTGCTTCCCTGAGCTTAGGCTGCCAGGATGTTACCTTCGTGCTTCCTAACGTCGCTCCTCTACCTGAACGCATGCTTCTCCGCACGACTGTGCACGCGGTACGCTTGGCTACGGGCAGGTGTCGTGTGCAGTCAAGATGGCCGCGGTCTGCTGACGCTTGAGTCTGTCTTTGGGTTCGGTGCTTGCCAGTTCTCGCGGACAGCACAACTGTTTTCTGCCGTTTGTTCTAGCGAGCAGCAAGAATGACGCTGCGTTACCTATCGGAAGACGAC
This sequence comes from Amblyomma maculatum, assembly GCF_055883805.1. NCBI lineage: Eukaryota > Metazoa > Arthropoda > Arachnida > Ixodida > Ixodidae > Amblyomma > Amblyomma maculatum. Next base: position 107,583,983 of record NC_139345.1, on the reverse strand, counting down.
AGCTTTGAAAGTTACGCAAGATTTCTGCGACGCGCGACTGAACTTGTTTACGGCGGTGTTTACAAGGCTCCGGCGGTGTCTCGTCTCCGGCATCTCACCGACAGGCAGAATCCGCTCGAATACTACACAGAAGGCAATCGAAACGCGAGGACAAAACCAACAAAATGCAGCGACGCGCGGCGACGATGGCGATGTGACCTCTCGACGCCGGTCAGATGTTACGACGGTTGCCAGACTGAGTTTGCTTTCCCGTCCAATACAGCGCTTTTGTCATTCTTTTTTTGGTGCTTAACCAAACAAATAGAATTTAGGGCCAGATGTATCGATGAAACTATAAAGTTAACAACGCTAGCAGTATACTTTAGCAATACAGTGCATATTTTTTGCATCTTTTGCGTATAGTCTCGAAACCAGCACTCTTTTCGGTTCGGCCTCCTTTGCTGAGGCGCTCCTTAGGCAGGGAAGGCGATGGGGAGCTTCTGGAATACGCATTTGCCTTCTGGGGGCGCCTTACGTTTAGGGAGCATGGAGGGCTCCTTGCGGAAGGTTAGGAAGCGGTCTAAAGTTAGGAGCGTTTCAGAATCCGGGCCTAGGTCACGCGAGGGATGAAAATACAGCGATATAAGCATTGCTGTGTCATTTAAATTCACTAAAATGATAAAGCCAGCCTGCCTCAGAACAGGAATCATTACAAGTGAAGAATGAGGATTATATAGCTGTTTTTTTATCCCGCGCATCAAGACAGGATTGTGACGTCACAGCCATCTCTCGGATAACGAAACCGAAACTGGCGAGAAAAGAAATTTTAATTATAAATTATTTAGCGACCGTAAGCGAAAACTGAGTGCGGATCGATATACAGTAATGACTTCGCATCATTAATAAGTAGAAAAATGCCACCAAAATTTGGTGTCTATAGTTCTCTAAAAGCTGTGAGAGACGCTTCAGTGCGGTCTGCACGCTTTGATGGTAGAGTGACGTTCCGAAAGCAAGTTTCGTCATTTATTTTCACACAAAAACACGTTACTTCGCCCCCCCCCCCCTTCCCCTCGAGGAAAAAAAAAAAAAAGAAACCCCATGCCATCATGAAATGCCTTGCACTATTTTTCGACATAGTCGCCACCGACATTCAGACATTTCTCATAGCGTGCAATGAGTTTGACAAACCCACTCTAGTAAAAGTCGGTGCCCTGCGATGCAGTGAATTATTGTCGCACAGCTTGCTCCGCCTCAGCACTGCTTTGGAAGTGACGGCTAGAGAGCACGGCTTTTAATTCAGGAAACAGGTGAAAGTCCGATGGGGAAAGATCTGGGCTGCAGTCCGGGTGATCCAGGGGGAAAAGGTGGAGGAGGATGAAGCAACTTTATTGTCTGGGTGAGGTGAGGGGGAGGGGGGAGGTCGGGGTTAGGGGAAGAGGAAGACGGTGGGCTCTCAAACCCCTCCAGGTGGCCGAAAGTCCTTGGGCTTCGGCAACCCCCGTGGCTTAGTGCGCACGATCTGGAGTTGGTCTTCTAGCCGTGAGCTGCGCAGAGCAGCCAAGTCTCTCCTATCTGAAGCAAACGAATTGGGTTTTGTGTATACCTTATTCTGTGTGGCTTTAGGGCACCGGCTTTTATCAGAGTTGGTTCTTCTTCAAACTCATATTGCACGCTGTGACAAATGTCTGAATGTCGGGGGCGACTGGTCGAAAAATAGTGCAAGATACACACTTCATGATGTCATGATGTATTTTTTTGGCCAGTAAAGTCACCACGTGAGAATGAATAACGAAACTTCTACTTTCGGAACGTCCCTCGTACGTTTGGCCATACGCCCTTTACATGACAGAGTAGGGAAATTTCCATTATAGCTAACTAATATTAGCTATAGCTAGCAGTCATGTTTTTACTTCAAGGTGCATACATAAGTAAGTTGTAATGTTGAATGTTATCTCTTTTGACTGCGTGCTGTTTTTCATTTCTTCTTAATGTCATAATAGACACCGTGATTTGAGGTATCGTTAATGAAAAAAAGAAAAAAAAAGCCTTATGAAAGTTATTCAGACTGGCTTTCCATTGTTGCGCATCACTTCAACGAAATGCAGACGCTGTTCGCGTCTTTAATGACGCAGATCTGCACGTGATTACGGTATCACGCGTAGGAACGCCATTTTGGCAATCTGCAATGCGGCATATTTAACTACAGCGAGCTCTCGAATTGGGATTTCTAACCTTGCGATATTCTGAACCAGAATGCCTGTTCAAACATTTTATATTCAAGGCTCGTCTTCGCTTTTGACGGCCTTCGTTTTTGCAATATAAAGGTCCCTATAGAAAAAAAAAAAAAGATTAAAAAGCTTTTGTTAATTCCGCTTGCCCGTCTTTTTAAACGCGCGAATGGTGTCCGCCTTGCCTCAAAATCCACGTGTACAAACAAACCGCACTGTGTGCCTTTCTCGGCTTTTCAGACAAAAATCGGTTTTGAAAAAGTTTGATCACCTTGCAGAAGGAGAGGTCACTCGCGCCTTCGTTTTCGCTTCATTGTGACCCATTTAACGAGAGAGTAACGAGTTCTGGGGCTACCCTCGTGTACTCATGGCGCAGCCTATGGTCATAAACGGAAGTGAGCTGCAGACTCGCCTGCCCAGGCGGGCCAAGGAACGGAGTTCAAAGGAAACGCCGCCTCCATTCATAACACTAGACAGCGGCAGGGGAAGGGATTTAAGTGAGCGGCTCATTCATCCCTATATCTTAGTTGGTCCCTGTGGAGAAGTGGACTTGTCAGGGAAATTAGCATAAGACAGCCACTTTCTCAACATTGCGCAGTAGAGACTTCTCGCGTGTTATTCAGTTGGAGAAAAAAAAAAAAGAAATGAGAGGTTTTCGCTCTGTCTGTATGCTTGAATGCGTGTCGTATGGACATGGAAAGCTTTATTTCCCTCGTACGTCTCAGCAGTATATTATGCCCTGTAAAGGGTCCGCTTTTATTCTCGAACTGGCGTCGCTACGAGGCAGTCCCTGAGCGATCACTCTTTCCGCGGCAAGGACCCCATTCACCGGCACTGCAGACTGGGCGAGTTGGTCACAGTCTTGATCGGAAACGACACCACAAGCGCGCGTCGATAGCACAACGGAGATAGCGGGGCAAGTGCTAAGACACAAAATTACGAGGGACTTTAGCGACTAAAGTAGTGAAAGGCGAAAGCCTGAGTGCCAGATTCTGCTACGCAACTGACAGTAATCAGTAATTAAGTCTTCAAATAATTATTCGTTAGTTACTTAATTATTCATCAATTAGTAAATAATTAGTTTATACGTCAATACTTCGTCATTGGTCATTGATTTGCACATGGCCATATAAGGCATGCGTTCGAGCATACTGTGGTGGTGCTCAGCGATTGGCCGAGACCTCTATGACGTCATCCCGCCTCGACCGATCAGAGCCGCCGCAAAAGCGGGACACACTTTGTCCACGACAGCATGAGCCATTAAAGGCTTTCGCCTTAATAAAAGTACTGGTGCGGAACAACACTTTTTTTACGGGAGTGCCGCTGTGACGTATACGATTTGTTTGCGAAATGAAATACGCCGTGTGCTTGCTGCCTGAATGACTGACTGGGAAAACGCTTAGTGCATGCGCGTCTCCAAGTTCTTGTCTCATGTTCGTGGGTTTGGCGCGGCCCTCTCGGGCCGTCTTCGTTCGCGTATCATGCAGCATGGAATGGCCGTTAGAATTGGATTGTCGCCATAAGGGAAAGGGGGGAGGTAGGATTGAAAGAAGAGAGAAAGAAAGAAAGGTGCTGTGCTTTAGTGGAGGGCTGCGGAGTAATTGCGACCACCTGGGGATCTTTATCGTGCACTGACATCGCATTTCGCATCCACCAATACTCAGCCGTCGCAGTCGGGTTCGAACTCGGGTTCGAACTCTGGTATTCAACGTTCAGCAAATATTCTGCCTCGTTTGTGCCGTGAGACGTGCGGAGGACACCGCTGGTATACTCCTGCATCATGCTGTCATTGCCCTTTACGTTCTCTTCACGTCATAATCTTCAGGATCGTTCGAGGCGTCTTTTTCTCCGGTACCCTTGAAGTTAGATGTAACCAGAAAAAATGTGATTGACACCAAACTGTTACAATGGACCTTGCGGGAAATTCCGAAATTAGCCCCCTTTTCCGGTACTCTCCGCTGACCCGAACAAGATGAGTGTACTGCATGCGCCGGGCGATGATCCCAGGGTGAGAGGGCAAACTTTATTGTTACTATTTACAATTGTCTTCAACATGCGTGTCATACTTCCTTCCAACACTTGTAACGCCATTTTTGTTCCTGCTTTTTTACTAGTTTCCGAAACACTTTTAGCGAGAACTCAGCCTCCTTGATTCTGTCGACTCTAGTACGTGAGAAAGCTCGGCTGCCGGTGTTTCAAGAAAAAAGAAAAAAAAAGCAGCATCCGTTTATTCCGCCCACGTGGTAATTCTATCTCCCCGCTACGAACTTGTGCGGTGAAAACGTCTCAGATCAACCTTATTAGCGTAGCTTGAAACTGTCAGCGGCTCCCGATTGTTATCTCGACCAGACTAACAGCCCTGCCGTTGAACAAACATGTGATTTCAAAAACGAACCAAAGGGAATCGTCCTGGTGGTACGCCGAGAACAAAAACGTATGAAGCGGCTGCCCGCCCTGACGAACCAGACTTGGCTTTCCATTCTTCTCTCCGGCGCTCATCGCACTCTCGTCGTCGTCTTTGTCGGGCCCTTAGGCGAAGCCGGGATTGCTGCCTTCGCCCTCCTTAGCTCCGCGGCTTTGTCCCATCGTGCTTTAGGCGCTAGTACCGTAAATTGGCCGCCCACCATGAGCCAAAGACGAACGTGACGAAGAGCGGTGGAAGCCCCCGAGCTCTGTAAGCGAGGAATCCCCGGTCGCTTTTATATCCTCCTGCCTCTTTCATTCCTTTCACCCTATAGCTGTCTCGGGGCGGAACAGTCCTCTCCTTTTAACTGATCCTATTATCTATCGCTGGCCGACGCTTGGAACGGCGGACGGACCAGCGGTTCCGATCGCCCCCTTTTCTTCCGCCGGAACTGGTTTGGAGAAAGGGGAAGATGGCTGCGAGAGGAGACGGCGGCAGGAGAAGAAAAGGCTTGCGGTCGAATGTCGGACCCGGCGAGAAATTTCAGGCTCCATTAAACACTCCGGGTGTGCAGGCCCGCTCATTTCTTCTGCTCTGAGAACCTGCTTTCCCTTCCGTCTTATTTGTTATTATTATTTTTTTTTTAGTACATGGCCCAGGCTAATACCTGTGTCTGTCTTGCCGGAGCAGGGATCGTGTGGATGAATTTGGTAATATGTGGAAAGACTGAATGGGGAAGGAAAGTATAGACTCTGTGTCAGGTCGAAAGCTAAACATTGTCGTTGCTGTGTTTCGCCGCTTCATATAGACAGGAAGGCGTAAGCGACAACACCTGCTCCTTCCGCCCCTCCACTCCCCATTTTTTCATTTCCTTTTACCACGCTCCGCTCTTATGATTTCGTATGGATGATCGCCGGGGTTTCGGGTGACGACACGATTATGCTCGAACCACAGACGGTTGCAGAAATTGTTATCCAGGTGCGACTTTTTTAGCATGACCAGTCAGCGGTGCGAGCTTTCGATAACGCTGTTTGTTATTGGAAATAAGCTTGGTTAGAGAGACAGGAAACTTCGTTTGAATTATCCTTCCTCGGCATTACATCTGCATTAAGACCAGGGTTATGCATCAACAGCTGTCAGTTCCGCGGACGGCCGCGTTTCTTCGTAGACAGTCGCGCTAATTACTTGCGGCACGCAATGTTATCGAAGCTTCATCCATGTTTGCCCACTGGTGATCGAAACCAATATATCAGTTAATCGAAAGAACTTGGGGCATAGTGCGTCGTTTCGCAGCAGCAATCTTCAGTTTTCGAAGTGAAGCTTAAACCTCTCATCGTTCGTTGACAGTTCATCGCAGGCCCGACTGAGCGCGGCTGTGCGTCTTACGACGTAAATTCAACGCCGTGTACGGGATGCGCTTCAATCGATCGCATACTCGAGCAGCATTTTTACGGGCCGCCTTACGACGTTAGGTCGTATTAGACGTGTTCGACATACTTTACGGCACGGATCAAGGCGTCCTGTGTCGCACGCCCAAGGAAGATTTTTGGCCCGTGGCGGCTCGAGTCGTTTAATGCCTCGGGACGAGCTTTGATCGCGCGACGAGAGTGCGGGGGCGAGGTCGTCTCGCTCAGGGAAGCGCGCTTTCGCCTTTATATACGCTCCTTCGTGTGTGTACTATACGTCTTCCTTGCGTTTCACCGCCTCCGCTCGCGATCGAAGAGCGCGCGGGGTGCGTGCGCGTGTGTGTGCCGGGATGTGATGTTCCTCGCCCCGTCTTTGATGAGGTCGCAGAGCTGAGCCCATCTTGGGCGAGATCGAGACCTGCTCCCTTTCTGCGTTTCCCGTGTAACGACGACGCCCCCCTTTCTGAGTCTTGGCCCACGTGGCTCCGCATTTGCGATCCCCTCTTCCGAAACTAGCGCTTCCTCCTTCTGGCATGGCCAGAAACCGCGGATATGGGCATATGGTCCTCTGTATGCCCACGCTCTTATGAAGGAAGGAAGGAAGCGTGTACCTGGTCCTCTCGTGCTCTCTTCTTCTTCTTTTCTTTTTCTTTTTTTCTTTCATCCACCAGTGTCTTTCTTTGTGTTCTTGTCTTTCGTTTTCCTTTGTTTCTCAGCCATCCTTTGAGACGTAATCTAGCCGCGCCCTCGCTCGTTTCGTGTCGTTGCCGTTTTGATTGCGCTTGTTTTTATTTTTTCCTTTTCTGCTTCCCCTACCTCCACTTCTTACGGCGTGTTGGTTCGCGTCTTGGTTGCGCCAAACGGACCTCGTTCCCCGGCGTTCCCGTTCCGCGCGTGCCGCTCCACGCTTCGCTGGTTTCCCGAAAGTGATAATCGAAAGGCGTCGAGCGCGCCCACACCACTTCGAGCTCGAGGCGTGGGCGCGCTGCAAAGCGATACACAGTGCCCGGACAGGGAAGAGTGGAAACTTTCAGAACGCGCTGCAGCGAGAAGGGATTGAAAGTCACACGCGGTTCTCCCTCTTTATTTCTTATTTTGATATCCTCCTTCCCATTGCATAGCAAAAGTGGAGAGAGCTGGAGTCGCGCGTGGCGGCGTCCGGTTTAGCGAGATGGCTGCGGGACCTGCGTATTTCGTTCCTCTCATATTTAATTCAGGTTGCCGCTCTGATAGCTTCAGCATCTGAAGCATGTTTGTGTTAGCCTGCTTTTTGCAGCCTGCGTGTTTCGGAGGTGCGCATTCTTTCGGAATACTTAGCGTCGCGTGAAGAGCGAAGACCTGTGCATTTTGTTTTTTCTTTCTGTGGAGTTTTTATTTTGATGCGGACAGAAAGCAAAAAGGTTGAGTATCAATACCGTTGAGTAATTTCGAACAGCAAAACGAGGTCTTAGTTGAAGGCGACAGAATAGCAGAGCTGTTGATTATCGCTTCGAGAATGCAAGCACCACACTTTGAAAGCGTTCATGGAAAGCTGCTCCTGTGCTCTCTCTCTCTCTCTCTCTCTCTCTCTCTCTCTCTCTCTCTCTCTCTCTCTCTCTCTCTCTCTCTCTGTGTATGTGTGTGTGTAGGGAGGGGGGGGGGATATTTGTACGCCGGTTATGCGTACAAATCATAACTTCTCTTGAAAGATTTACGTGCGCGTGCACGCACAGGTATCTACGATGACCTCGAAAAGGTCAGCTTCACAAATTCTATAACGAGGATGGTGCAGGGCAAGTATGTCCAGTTTCTGCAACTTTGCCCCGTCCTTCTGCAAGCAGGGTTGCTTTCCTTTTTGTGTGGGCGAAGTTCTCAGTCGTGTTCTGCTCGAGCCAGACAAGCTCACGACGGTCGGGCGAGCCATTGCTTCTTTTATTCAGCATCCTAGCTTCACCGTTGTCTTTCGAGATGCGAAATACATTGCTCAGGCGCAGCTCTGTTGGACGTGACGGTTGGGCTAATCGGTTCATGGTTATAACAAAACAGAACTTGTTATAGCTCTGTTGGCTCCACAGTGCGGTTTATTGCACAACTCGCATTCGCGTAGTCGTGGCAAATATAAGTTCATTTGGTCAATGGCGTCGGTATATACTTTCGTATGTATTTCATTTCGTTACCCCTGTTTCTAGGGGAATTGGTAGTTGAGCGTCTTTGCGTCCTCTTTCCGGTTTTAGCCCATCTGGTCGTTCCGGAAGATCGCTTTGTTCAAATATTCAGCAGCGTTGGCCGCCATCGGAGCTCAGGGGGAAATGTTCATCCTTGTTTATTGCGTTTTGTTTTCGTTATTTTTCTCTTGTCGGAACGAATTCTGCTTGGACTCGACGGATGAAATGAAAAAAGAAAGCTGTTCATATTTCACGGCTAAGGTTATAAGGCCGGCGGGATTGCATGTCTCTCGATCCTCTCTTTGTCCCGTCAGTCTTTTCTTTTTTTTTTTATGTTTTGCGCACTATTGAGAGAGACACCGTTACTCGCAAGGATTCCGGGATGAGGCTGGCATCAAGTTTGCAGGAAAGGTGCCATCCAGGCTTTCGGAAAACTTTCCGTAAGCTGAAAGCAGCCTGTTCGCTCCCGATCTAGCTTGATCAGGTATTTTCAGTCGGCGTTCGCCGCTTGTGGGCATCAGCCAATCAGGGGCAGAACGTTCGTTGTTGTCCTTGCCCTCCGCGAGCCTTGTTCGAGGGCAACTTTGCAAGTAATGTCAAAACAAACGTTCCATTTGACATGGCACTTAACGTTTATGATAAGGCATAATCAGATCTTTGTTCGAAGCTAGCCCATGTTCCGGCAGCGCTGGTGGTCTTTAAAAAAAAAAGAAAAAAAAAGAGAGGTGTCGCTTGAAATAAAGCAAGAAAAAGTGGAGCTAGTAATGCAAGTTCCTCCTCTCTCTAAGTGTTTCAGGGGCTAGGTCGTTGAAAATAACGCGTACAATCGCAGTCGCACTTTTCGCGTCAAGGATGGTCATGATGCAGAATAATTTGAGATGCCAATGCGAATAAGTATGCTCCGACAATAGCATTACCATGGCCTGGTAGCGAGGTTTCGTCTCGCGTTGCTGCCGCTGGTGTGTGCATGAACAATTTGGGCACCTTGACAGGGGCACTGCTCGTGTGAGATGATGCCGTGCAATGGTATCATGACTAAAAAGCGTACGACGTATGTATAAACAAACTTCTTTATCAACAGCCAAGACACGTCGTGGCTGATCAGTGCAGCACTGGGGCTCGGCTGTTGCTCCAAACATATGGTACAGTTGGGGCGCCTGGCATTTTCTGTTTTTTATTTGCATCATGTATTTTAACCTTTTTTTTTTTTTTTTTTTCGATTCCTCCGTATCCTTGCCGCATATTTTGCGCCCAGCAACCACTGCGAGCAGTAACAGCGTTTCTGCGACGGATTCAGACTAAGCCTGGCCGAATGTATAGTGCGCCGCGTGAGGCTTTCTTCCGCAAGAATCTAGTATAGTAATGGTTCACCCATTGGAAGTTGGCCTTAATGTTAAACGGTACTCTGCTCCGCGAATAGCATTGCATGACTGTGAGTTTTCTCTCTTTTCTATTTCTTCTTCATTTTTCTGCCATTGTACAGTTCCTTTATACGCCTTATTAGTTTCGAACACCGCCAGACTCCCGGAGCCAGTTTCACTTCTGACATTTACTTAAAATTCGTGCTCCGAAGAATGCACTCGGTGCACCTTTCTCCCTTTTCCGACGGGGCCTGAACACGGCAGCACCGAATTCTTCCTTCGCCTGTGCAAGCCGCCCCTGGCAGTGTTCAATACTCGCAGCCACGCACTACCTGTGCCCAGGCATCGGCCGATCGGTGCGCCCCATCTCAGAGAGGGAGCAGCCCAGCCCTTGCACCATCGTCTCGCTGGCCGGGTTCAGCCCGCTCCGCTCGGAATAAGCTGCTTACAGTCCCACGATTTTGCCTGACGAACTTAAAAAAAAAAAAAAAAAAAAAGGGCGAAAGCTAGAAAAGGGCCTACCATCGCTGCGCTACATTGTGAACTGCCTCCTACCTCGTTCAAGTCGCGGGGGCCATTTATTCCCGGGCTGCCATCCACTTCTTTCCCGGCCGGATAAATGGCCTCTGCTCGGCAACCGAGAGAATGATGCCCCCGCACCATCTTCCTTCCCTCGCGGTGAAAAGAGGGATGCTTCGATGCGGATGCGTCGAGATTTTCTCTCTCAACTCGAATTGAGCGCCCTCCCGGGAATGGCCGAATTTGTCGTCGCCGCGCGGCCGCTCTTTGCGTTGTCCGAGTTGGAGGCATTTCTAGACCTCCGTCTATTTTCTTATGGAATACCCTTGTATTATTCTTAGCTTTGCTTGTTTTATTTATTATTTAGTTGGAATTTGTACGCAGGCGCGCCCAGTCATTTTTCTTTTCCCCTGCGCGGCGGCAGAAAGTGATTTCGGTTCGCAGATCGTTGGCGTAGGTCGATCGCCGTTACTTGTTGTAGCGAGCACTGTGTATAGGCTTTCCTATGGGTCGGACGAAAATGTCAAACGGCCCGCTGTTTATATTGTTGCGAGCAGGTGCAAAGAGTCCGTGGCACCGCTTACACCGCTATCTTCGCCAGGTACACCTGGGACAGTCCTTTGAGGAATACGCCGACGCTCGGCAGGAAAGTTCTGTTTGAACGGACGGCAGCTGTGTGCTGCGGTGCAGCCCAAAATATGCCGCTTGATTACGGAGTATTGCGGGGAAGCTTTGGAGCGATCGCGCTCTGACATCATTGTTTACGAGACACGGCCATGCGCGTGCCAGAAGCCAACTTTTTGCACACGCATGCGGGAGTGCATGTATATCCTTCGTGCAGCTAGCAGTCGTGTTACCCTAGCTATGGTCAAGGCGTTACTTCTCTTCGCTTGAAAGGAAGCTGAAACGTTTCTCTTTTAAGCAGGCGGCAATCAAAGTTTCGAATACGTGACGCTAGTAGGTTCTCTAATTATTTTGGTCTAATTATTTCGTTCTAATTCTTTCGTGCGATAGCATTTAAAGAACAATGACATGATGGTCGCATGTTGAAGCTGCGACGGAGTGCAGACTTCTCCTCATAGCGGCGTATTGTGCGGTGAAGCTTGGCGGTGAGGCGGTGTTAAGTAATGACTTTTTAGGGACTTTTTTCTTCTGGAGGGGGGGGGGGGGGGGGGAGCATTTCTGCCTTAGAAATTTACAAGCATGAGGATGAAGTCATTGAGTCCCTTACAGTCCCCCCCCCCCCCCTCTCCCCCCTCTCCCATTGCCGAGAAGCGCGATTTCCATGGATGCTTTAATCGGCGTTCACGTCACCATTCCGTATGCTAGCACTTCACCGCGAAGCTTCCCCCTCAAGTTCCACGCGGTCGTTCAATTTAAGCTAGTCGAATTCAGAAACATCTCTAATTGGCGTTTCAGGAAACTTGGCACCGCACCCCGAATTGCGCGCTCCCAGGGCAGTTTTGACCAGTGTGACATGCCAGTTATGGATAGCGTTATAGATGCCACCTTTTGAATCACCTGGGCCCTATCCGCACCCTTCCTTGCCTTGTGCGTCGTGCATCCAATGGTCCCGAAGAGATAACAGTGAGTAACGATCGGGGAGGCCGCTTCCGATCCGCGCAAAATTGTTTTACGTGTGCTATTCTTCGTTCTTTCTCATCTGATATGGTAGAGTTGTCGCAGGCAGAGAGTGGCGGTAGGGAGGGTGAGTTCAGCGGCGCGTTTTATTCCTTCTCTTTCTGCCTCGCGACGGAGAGAGCTCGCGAACGCAAACAGCCGGACACGCACACAGCTTCAAAGGGCTCTCTCGGTGGACCGGAGCCCCCTGTTTCACGGCTGCTCTGGCGCTCGGCGCCCCCTTATCTGCCCAGACAGGGTGCCAGCGTCATTTGTCCTGCCTGTTTGCCGAACGCTGCGCCGCTTTTTCGAGGCGATCTATTTGTTTTCCTCGCTCTCTCTCCCTTGAAGCTTTCAGTGCATCGAAAACCTTAAGTGGCCGGTGCTGTAACTCCTGTTTAAGTGCTCTCCTAAAAAAAAAAAAAGAAAATGAACGCCAGACTTACAGAGGGGCATCGCGTATGATATCGGTGCTGACTTTTTTTTTTTTGTACTTTCGATGATTTAGTTTTTTCTTCTTTTCTTTTTGTAACTATCGTTTTAACGGGCCGTGAATGTTCGCAATAACGGATTACGTGGAACTGTAAACTCTTTCAGGAATGAGTTTAGATTCACCCCTTCCCCCCCCCCCCCCCCCCCCCCCCCCCCCCCCCCCTCTCCTGGCGAGTGTGGGCTTATGTTTTAGAAAATGTATCCTTTGGACTGCTTCTATAGTCACAGTAAACAAGCCGAGTGTTCATTGTTCGCGCCCGATTGTACCAGTATCGACAGCGTTCGTCCGTGTATAAATAACACGGTTGAAGTATACGTCAGTGATTTGCGTTCTCATCCTTACCACGTTATCACGCACAGCTGGCGTTACTGCCTCACTCCATGTATGGCGACATGGCAGAATTTTTTAAGGAGAAAGTCTTTCTATTTCTAGGCTCATGGCGAAAATCTCGCTTTCACGAGATTTGTTCGCGAAACGTCGCAATATGTTCTGGCTTCCACATAATTTCTGTTTTCGGAGAGTTAGGCCTTCATTATCGCATGTGGAGGAAAGGAGTCCTAAGGTGCCGATGCACCGACGACGAAGCCAAAGAAAAAGAAAGAAATTAAGTTATATTTACACAAACGCGCAATATAGAGGTCGAAGAGAAGGAAAGGCTTTCTCCGTTAAGCTCATAAGCGATGCAAAGTGGAATCCTGTAATTTTTTTGAAGGAAATCTTGCGCTATTCACGCTCGTACAAGACGACGATTTCGGCCCGATCATCACTATATGTCCCTTCAATTCGATTAATATGAGATAGTTGGCCGCTATAACCCGATCGCCTTCAAAAAAAAAAAAAAAAAAAACGCAGTTCGACAAACCTAGAAATGTATAAGTATTGCCTCTGTATAGTACCTAAACCTATAGTCGGATACAACTTATAACTGATAAAGTCTGGAGTAAATTCCTCTGCGCCAAAAATAGACCGTTGTTAGGACTTTTTTCAGTTACTGAAATGAAAAGCTAACCCTTCAGAGCAAATTAAAAGCGCAAAAATTTCGAAGCATCTGGCTTGTTTGGCGTCGTCAGGTATTAAAAATTTATTCTGTTTACTGTTCAGCGGAGTAAAACACGTCGCCTGCCACTGCCCATAGTTAGCAGCTGATGCTTTTTTTTTTCTATTTTGTTCTCGCCGTCTATATAAACGCCACAAAAAATACGTGATGTCCCAACGGGCTCAGTACATTTCCCCCGCCCTTTGTCCATAGAGCGAGTTCCCATATAACCACCGGTGTATAAATGTGGTGGAAACTGTTTCTAACTCGTGTCGCCCATATTAACGGGGGTCGTATGAATGACATGGCACGACTATAGTTCGCGTATAGCGGGTGTTTGAGGGAAGCGCGCCACGAACTTTTAAAAATTAGTTTTTGATGTAGAAATAAAGGGTTTTGGTGGTGCCGTATGTGAGAAATTCTAATATTATCTATTTTTAACTATTACTCACAAGTCTAGTGGCACTAGAAGGTTTGTGATTGGTTATTAGGGACAACCACATCTGTTATTACAATTTAGAAAGCACATTTGCACTTCGTGCTCTCTCTACCTCAAATTATGTTGGCCATTTGCGGCGCCGTTCGCAAATCGCTTACCGGTTGGGTGCTCTCGGCGGCGTCCATCGAGGCGCATATCACTAAAGCATCACTCTGCACCATGTGTCCCACGTGACCTTCTCCGCCCCGCCCGCGTTGCGGTGCTCACCACTGTTAGCATCTCCAGCCGAGACGTCACGTGATACGAGCTCCATGGCTTGAGCTTTTCGACGGACACCACTGACTTTAATGCGTGGGCTTTTTGAATTGCTCCAGAAATAGACAGAATTGCTGGAACCACAAGGCGAAGGGTTATTGCGTTTTCTGAACTCTAAAAAAATAATGCTACTATTAATAATTGCCAGCTAAAAGTATCCAGCTGCAACTAAGCGCTTATGTACTTTAGATTAGATTTTTAGATTTTTCAAAGGCGTTTGACCTTGTTAATCACTCTGTGCTGCTTAAGAAACTGGATCACTACGGCATCAGAGGCATAGCTCATATGCTGATTTCCTCATACTTGCGACATAGGTCTCAGTTTGTTAGTATTGCCGGTGAATGCTCCCAGTTGAAAGCGGTAGCTTCTGGCGTTCCGCAAGGGAGCATTTTGGGTTCATTTCTTTTTGTTCCTTATGTTAATGATATTGTCAACATCGACAGCACTGCTGAGTACATAATTTACGCAGATGACACTAGCCTGTTTTTTTCGGGTACTTCAACAGCTGATCTCGCAAATCGAGCTAATAAAACCTTAAAAGAAATAAATTCTTGGGCGGCTGATAATCACTTAAGGATTAACGTTAGCAAAACTGCAGCAGTCATGTTTCACCCACGTCATAAACATTTTGAACCTCCTCTAATTGAATTAAACAATACCAGAATAGAATTTGTGCAGTCTGTGAAAACTCCCGGCGTTTCCTTTGCAGCAGATATGTCGTGGAATGATCATATTAATTACGTAGTTCAGAAACTTTCCAGAACAGTTTGTATCATGCGCCGAAATTGCTTTAATTTTCCTACGTCAGTTAACATGTTACTTTACCTCTCTTTGTTCTCTTCCATAGCCAACTACGGATGTATGGTGCGGGCAACAACAACAGCTGGAAATATTAACAAACTCACTGTCTTACAAAAGCGCATTATACGCATTGCATGTAAAGTGCCGTATTTCTTCCACACTGCAAGCCTTTTCCATCAACACAACGTTATACAAATGAAGTCCATGTATCACTATAGGCTGTGCTACAAATATAAACTCGCCATAATGAAAAAGGATGATTTCTTACTTACACTTGCTGGGTTAGAGCAAAGCAGAACTGTGTATGATACCCGCGCAGCAGAACCTTGGCATGTTAAGAAATGCCGCACAAACTATGGCAAACAAATGTTGCAGCATACCTTACCGACCCTTCTGAACCAGTTGTACTGCTCCGAAAATATAGATTTAATCAATATTTCTTTGAAAGAATTGCCCCAAATGTTCATGTAGTATTGTACTGTACAAGTACAATGCACTGCGTACTAAAAGTACGTCTCTTTCTTTGTGCCGACGATGTTTTTTTTTTTTTTTTTCCTCACATCTTGTTTGATGTATTGTACTCCGCCGCCGTCAATGCTGCTCTGTAAGAGGAAGCCAGGACCTCTCAAGCTGTTTATACAGCTTTTTCCCTGGCTGTCCTCGCAACACCAGTTGCGGAAATAAACCTTCAACCTTCTACTATAAGTAAGGTTTTAACTATTAAAACGTGATTAACCATTGGGCTAGTTGGCATTATCCACCTGCCTTTTTCCTGATGCCGGCCAACACGGGTATTACTATGCCATGAAAGTCATCTTATTTATACAAAAAGCTTTGTTGTTGTTGTTTTAATTAGTGTCGGGCTTCCCCGGCATGTCTCCCTCAGTTTCCCTGTATTCGCAAATAACTTTCAAGATGGCGTACGAATAACTGAACCATGCCTTACTGCTTATGTCTGAAATTTTGTAGGGAACCCTTCACCGAATGCGGCGCAGTGAATACCGTGCTTTGCCCGTAATTAGTAATATCAAAGTGCCCTCATTACATGATGCTTAATCTCCAAGTCGCTTCTTGACCAGCGGCATATATCGTGGTAGGTCCGGGAAAGCTCTTCGCCGATGCCACTTACAGCTTTTATAGACAACGCGAAAGCGATGAGGGAAATCAAGAATAAAAAACAAAATTACAAGGGTTCAACGCTGCTGAACCGAATATGAAGCGAAAGCAGTAGCTGCTGGTGTCCGAGCGTTCTTCTTCTTCCTCAGCCCTCATATAAAACCCTGCTTTAACCAAGCCGTATGAACGTGCCTTAGTGGCATATAGCGGTAACGTGAATATGCCAGGGTCCTGGCAGGCTGATTCTGACATAACCGTCCCATGTGAAACGAGAGACTCAAGTTGGCAGCTCCTGCCAACTTGCGTCTATAAAAATAAAAATAACAATAAAATATAAAAATAAACAATATAAGAATAATATAAAATATAAATATAAAATATAAAAATAAAAATAAACAAAGCATCCTGTTAAAGCTCAACAGCAGTGACGTTAGGGACAGCTGGTGTTCTGCATCGCCTCTTCTAGATGCGCCGTGAAAGACACACGCAAGGATGCATACGCTGTAGTATGTATGCTAATAATATACATTGTATACGCTGACAGAAAAAAATACTTACCATGACCTCGATAAACCCTGCATGCGCGTCCAGAAGATTGACAGGCATACGCCTCTGGCAGACACGCTTCCGTTGCCTTAGCTCGCGGTTCGAGCCTGTGCTAGCATACCGCGCCTGAGTGAAAGGAGGTTTTTCTCTCCGCTTCTCCACTGATTCGCTTTGCCGAAAACGAGATCATTCCGATTTGGGCCTGAGGCAAGAATTTGAGGAAGAAATGGAAGCAAGGGGGAGCGGGGTTCGTCGTCCGGCTCGTCTCCGCTCGCGTCGCCTCTTTATCTTTGCACATCTTTATTTTCTTTTGTTTATCTTCATCCCTCTACGGGAATAAAAAAAGAAAGGATAGCGGTGCGCGCGTATTGGACGAGCTCATCTGGTGCACAAAAAGGCTCAGCGCGCAAAAGTGTGTGCGTGCGCGCTGAGCCGCCGCCTCTGCGGCGCCTGCCTAACGTCGCGCGCCCATTCGGACGCGTCGGCTGCGAAGATCCGCTCTTGTCGCTTTTTGCATGGAGAGTGCGAGCGCAGCGGGTAGGCCGACGCTGCCTATCCTCCACTAGCGCGGAAGGAAGGAGGCATACAAATCGCTGGCGAGATTTCGCCGCTGGGTGCGTGGGAGTTGGTTCCCTTTTCATAGCACATTTCTGCTGCCCGTGTGCGTGCCAGCCACGCGTCACGGGCGGCGGACGTGTGTACGTGTGTGCGCGCGAAGCTTCCTTCCTTGAGCTAGGAAGAAGAATCGATGGCAGTGCGGGCACTGGGCCATGATTCTCCTCCCCCTCTCCGCGCTCTATCCCATTCCCTCTATGTACTCTTGCCGTGCTGTTCGCAGCCGGCAGCTTTCTCTGCTATACGCGTCCTCTTGCGTGCATATACATATTCCCGGTGGGGTTTCGTCTTCTTTTGTGTTTTCATAATTTTTCGTTGCTTATATTGGCCTTGTTTTCGTTTCTACCTCTCTACTTTGGAAACATTGGAAGAGGCTGAACTTTGCTCGACATGTGGGCGTCTCCCTCTGAACTCGCCGCCGTGTTTGTTAACGCCCTTCCTCGGTCGCCGCTAAAATTTATTCCCATGGCTTACTTCGCGGAGAAAAGGATCGATGGCGTTGACGTTACCTGTCAATACCTGTCAATCGTTTTTCTCGTGCGGAGGCACCGGTGGTTTCGGCCGTGATTTGTGGCGGAAAAGGTGTCTATCGTTTCGATGGAGGCGAAACGGAGTGGCGTCCGTGTGCTGTGCGATGTCAGTGCACGTTAAAGAACCCCAGGTGGTCGAAATTTCCGGAGTCCTCCACTACGGCGTCTCTCATAGCCTTAGTCGCTTTGGGACGTTAGACCCCACAAACCAACCAACCAACCTCTACGTCATGGTACGAATGTTCACCTTTTTTTTTTTTTTTTCGCACTGGCGGAGTTTTTTCTGCCATCTGGTAGAGTTTTTTTTTTTTTTTTTCACAAGACTTATTAGCGTTCGTGTGCACTTTGTGTTGCTAATTCGTCTTTATCTCGCATTTTTCCGCTTCTTTTTTTTTTTTGCGTTATCTGCCTCACTGCGCTGTTTCCGTTACCTACGACACATCGCTCACGGAAGGTGTGCTGTCTGCGCCTCGCGCACATGCCACGCTGCAATCAATAACCCGGAAGCAAACGTGCGCTGCTTGCCTTGGTAATTAAACCATATTCGTGCCACCCAACCACCGGAGCAATAATTGATGGCGCTTTAACGGTATATTCGCCCACCCCGCTGCACTTCCTGACTGAACCTAATCATTCTCCCTCCTTCTCCGTCTCTTTCTCTCTTTTTTTTTTCTATTGTTTTGTCACTCATGACCTCTTTATTTCATGCGGAATGGCGTACCGAGTTTGAAGCTGGTGTGGAGATGCCTCGAGTATAGGTTGCGCTGCTGTCTCTATGCAAAAAAGCTTTGCGCTTCGGTCGCGATGATTTTTCAAGCTCTCGCCGCTCGGTCTCACGGCTGCCAGTTTGGATCCGGGGTTCGCGTTTGTGATTTTCCCGGAGCATACTTTGTTCACCGTGCAGTCATCGTAGAAAGTAAAAGTATACCTCACTCCAATTGCATTCACTGCAGACGTCCGGTCGAAGAGTCGAGAGGCAAGTAGCGGGATTTCGAGCAATAAATGCGCCCGGCTTGTGCAGCCTGCAGCTTCTCTTTTCGGCCGCGTTCATCACGAAGCCATGCTCCGAGCGACAGATGTTTGGTTTGGGCTAGTTGGTAGCAGTTTCTTGAAGACAGCGCAAAAAAGACGGGGACAACACAGATGTAGACAGGACTAGCGCCTGTCCTGTCTACATCTGTGTTGTCCCCGTCTTTTTTGCGCTATGTCTTCAAGAAAATGCTCAGAGCGCTTACATTTTCGGTTTTATCCCCCGTGCAGTACATATGCGGCGACGTACGGTATCGTTTTGTTAAAGAACAGCTTGGGCTTCACCTTTGTTTCTACGCTAACCAGCGCTCTTAACTGCTTACAAATAACCAGTGAGAGCGTAGCACTTCACGCTTTAATATTTTTGCGCTCTTTAGTCCTCATCTGTTGGCGCACTCTGTGCGGGACACACGTTACATTTCTGTCGTTGTTTGCTTCGCTTGGGGATATATACGTTCACGCCGTTCATCAGCGCGACGTAAGAGTCCAAAGTCAGACTCCTCCCGCACTACCAATGCATCGCGGGTTCATCAGTGCGACAGCGGTCCAACGAAAATTTGAAAAGTGGCGCCTCAGCATTCGTTCCACCACCGCCTGTTGTGTGTCACGATTTCGCAGGACGCGCGCGCGACAGTCGGCGGTCTCCAAAAACCTCGGGCGCATCTCGCCTGCGACGTCCAGGTGGACGCCGTCACTCTTGGTATAGACAAGCCTAACAACAGGTGCACGTTGAATCAGCGCCTTAATTCTCTCCTGTTTACTTTTACAGTTAACTATATCTATCCTATACTCGTTGCAGTGCAAAGTGTCATCGCGGCCACTGCGCGTATAGCACCTTGCTAAAGGAGCTTCTGCTGCCTTCCTCGGTTCGTTCGTTGCAAAGTGAGAACAAATGGCAGAGACCAGCGCATCACTTCTTTCTTGTGAGCACGAGACGTTGGCTCCCCGCGATCAAGTCCGCTGGCCCGGTTCGGAATGAAATGTGGCCTCGTTCCACGGCGTTGTTCTACGCGATTCATTTTTACAGGTTTCGGCTCGTCGCGTCGTCCCCGGGAGGGCCACGTTTGACCATGAACAGCCGCGAAAAAGAATAAGAAGGAGAAGAAGTGTGCCCAATCATGTAGCACCTTATACAGATAGGGCGTGATAGAGGAATAATGTAGCAGGCAAAAAAAGAAAAGAAAAAAGAAACCCTTCCGCCGTTGCTATCGCAATTCAACTAGGTTTAACCAGAGTTATACCACAACTAATTTTTATTTAATTAAGGACGAGATGCTGTTTGTTTTTCTTTTTCCCTGTCATCTCAAGCGACGTTCATGGCACACAAGCAGGTAGCCTTGGGCAAAGGTGTGCGACCTGCACAAAAACTCATATTGACTCTGTATGATGAGTGCTCGCTATCTTGCTATATAGCACCTCAAGGTCGTCTCAATGCGTCTTCCCTTTTAGCGCCAGCTTCTAGATCTATTTTCAATTTCTTCATCTCCTTCCTATTCTGCATCTCATCGTCTACGGAGACACGAGATAAGAATCGAACAGGGCGCCCACAATGGCTGTGCTCTCGTTTCGCGTGCCATGTGCAGGCACACTGTCGTGAAGACCCGGTCACTGCGCGCGGCGATTCGTCTTCTCCGTTGCAGCCGTATCGATCCGCTCTCCCTTTTGTTCTTTAGTTTATCAATACGAACATCTGCCCGCCGCACTCGCCCTTTCAGTCGCAGTGAAGTGCGTATACGATTCCCGTCATTATGCTTCGTTTCTCCGCGAGCCGTGCTTGCTTCAGTGAAACCGAAAGAGAGATCTCCTTGGATGTTGGCCAAGAGCCTGAAATGGGCACGCTTGCGAATTAATTCGCGCGCTTTGCCTTTGCCTCTGTTTTCTGGCGCAACGGAGTGCGCACTACATATATATTTTTTTCGAATAATAGCGCGGTTCTGATGTGCGCACCAGAGTTGCGAAAACGTCATGATCGAGACTCAGTATTATAGGAAGGGGCGCTTGTGTGTGTTCGGCCTCGGTTTATCAAGGAGATGGTAAGCAAGGCTTTCGGATTACACACCATCGCAGTTGCGCGTTATCCGGCCCAACAGTTTGCATCTCAAGCGTAAACGGGTTTGAACTCGGCCCCGGCGGCCGCGTTTTGATTCAGGCAAAACTTGAGAGGCGTGCGTAGGCTGTACGATATCAGTACACGTTATATAACCTTGGGTGTTCTAAATTAATCCGCCGCCCTACACTATCGGCGGCAATCTAGCCGGGGTCGCTTCACATGTGCGTGAGCGAGAGGGAAATAAGAGAGGGGCACGACCTAGCTACCACACTTGAATTCGTACTTGAAAGAGGCGTAAAGCTTAGTCCTTCTTTTCTACCACATGGCTACGGAAACGGAAATAACTAAATACTGCATCGCCTTAAAGACATCAGATACACCGCCGTTTATCCAAAGTTTCGTATTTCCTCCATGTCGCCTAGAAATAGATCGAAGTTAAAAATCGCAGCCCGTACAGCCGGAGTGAAGAAGTCGAGATACGGCTTGATGTGACTTCGACGTTGTACTTGGATTTCTTTTGCCCTCGTCACGTTCACCACTGCAAAGCACCCCAGGCGGCACAATAAATCGGCCCAATATTGGCAACATAGTGGTCATATGTTGAGCCGGCCATTGTCAACACAGTGCCATTATTGCGCCAATGAATGGTGCTACCTGGGACGCAAACTCATTCTTTGTCCCGCGACATGCGCCGTTTGCACTTCCAGCACTCGTGGTGACCGCTGGCGCACTGCTTTTGGTCTTCTCGATATCTTGCGGGACACACAGAGGCAGCTGTGCGTGAATGCTTTCGCGTGTTTCTAAGCGCCGCCCTCCGCGTCCCTTCGTCCTCTGGCTCATTGCTTCAATGCTGGCGAAACCAATCTTCACCTCGGTTCGCCGCCTCCAGAGCTTGATTGGCGAACCAAAGTCTCCGTATTTATGTGTCCGGAGGCAGCCCCGAACCTTCGGCCATGTGTACTCACAGACGTGATGCGGTCTGTGCAGTGTTGGACCGTGCCAACCGTCGATCCTCGTTTGCGGCCGGCGTTGAGGTGCACTTGGCCTCGCGGGGGCCGTTTCTGGCTTCGGGCCGTCGGACCCTAAATCCTCGTGAACATAAGACAGAGGTGGAGGGCCCCCCAGGTGCGCGTAAGCGCCGCGCATCCTACGCTGTGCGTGCTTCCAATTCCGCCCAGTATACGGTCTTTTGGGAGCCGAAAACAAAAATAAGGGGGGCTTTTCAAGAGACATCGAACTCGTTCATCCTGTAACGCGACGTGTAATGGGGCGGTGTCCAGACCGCGTATTCAATTGGCGCTTTGTACTTCGCTCTTGGTTCAATTTGCTCTCTACGTACGGTTGGTGTCTCCGTCGCTTTTATGAGAGGTCGGTGCGCTGCCTCTTTTAGGACTTGTCTCTCTCGCGTACGCGTTCGCTGAACAAGTTGTGCGTCACATCGAGTTCGGGTGCTGCTGGTTTTCCTTCGTCGTTTTCCAGCGTCGATAGCCCGTCATTGTTCTGTGCACGCTCAGCGTGAGTCTCGCGTGGCTGTTGTCATCGTCCGAGAGTGTTCTGTGCTCACTTGGACTGGAAGCGAAATGCGAAAATGCTTGTGCACACGGTATTATTAAAAATAGCCTGCACAACCCTCGGCCATAAGCATAGATCCCTTGCAATCAGGTGTGGCATTAAAATCACGTACAAATGTAATTGTGGTGCATGGCGAGATGTCGTTACACGTCTCTATAACCTTCTAGCTTCGCTCGCCAATATTACAGAAGCAAATATCGTTAAAGAAAAGTGCCCTTTCTATCTTCTCTGTAGCTTTTTCTTTGCTGTAAAGTAAAATTCGTAGCCATTAAAATAAGTGCGTGGCTAGCGTCGTCCCGTTTATGGCTGAAATATGTCACTTTCTGCGTGCATGACGCTAGTGAAACGCGATGGAATCGCGCTTCGGAATTTTTCTCTCGATGCTGCTCAGCGTCATTTATACGCATTACCTCGTTTACTTATATTTTTATTTTTTTTTATTCGAAGATAATGAGAAAGTTTCGAAACGCCGCTAGCGAGAACAAGCGACGCTAAACGGGGACCCTAAAACCATATCTTGCAGCGCTGCAATAACTGCGCAAGGAGAGGCAATTGCGACAGCCCTTATATCCAATATGCGAACCGCCCCCCGCCTTATTCTGTTAACCTATTTGCGCCTTCTCCGCGCGCGCCCTGCGCAACCCCTTCCTCCCGTATCTCTTTTCTGCACCGGGCATGGCATCCCGAAATTTCGTGTGGAGTGCTTAGTTGCGAAAGTTTCGTTGAAGAAGGTTGAGGAAAGGAAAGTGCGCCTTCTTCTCATTACGTTCGTGCATATAAAGACCCGCTTGGTGCGTCTTCGTCACGGCATGCAGGCAAGTTTTACAAAGTGCGGAAAGTTCGCCTTTTCTTGGCGCCCTTTCCGACTCACCTCCGTTTCTCTCTCCTTTCATGTACCCCCCCCCTCTCTCTCTCTCTCTCTCTCTCTCTCTCTCTCTCTCTCTCTCTCTCTCTCTCTCTCTCTCTCTCTCTCTCTCTCTCTCTCTCTTTCTCTCTCTCTCTCTCTCTCTCTCTCTCCCTTTCTTCCCCAGGGCTCATATTACGATATGGTAATACGGATGCGTGCCTCGCGATACGCTCGCGCATACGTGCCTGAGAGGACCGCGGGGTGGATTGCGCTCGTCTGTGCCAGGGCTTCCGGTAGCTGACAGAGAGAAGGCGTATATATAAGAGTTTGGGGAAACTGCGCAATGGCCCGCTCATTGCGTGGCCTGTAACTGTACGCGCGCCATTCCTCACTTTCCTTTGCGCCCTTATTAGTTTTTCTTTTCTCCCTTTTCCCAGTCTTTTTTTTTTTTTTTTTTTCTTTTTTCGTCCTCAAACCTGTCTTTCGAGCCCTCGGGCGCCCGTGTGCAGGTTTAGGTAAGCGTGCGTGCTCGGAAATCGGCGACGGTTTGATGGCGGTCTCTGCGAGCGAGTCTTGCTTTCGGGCCTGTGGCGTGCTGCACGGCACGCACGTGCGCGGGGCAAACTTTGGTGGCCAGAGAGGGTTTGAGGAGGGTTAAGGGAACCTCTCCGAAGTGAGCGGGTCGAACGTAAGCGTCTGGTTGTTTAGCTGCCGCCACCACGTACGACGTGTGCCGTTTCGACCTCGATCGATGCTCAGCAAGGGATGGGCTCAGCAGCGGGAATAAGACACGTTCAGTGTGGGCTCATTCTTCTTGTATAGTGCTGCGGAAGTTACGGGGAAGAAAAGCGCCGAGTGGGAGGGCGGAAGGAGGAGTTTAAGGATGGGAGGCAGGCTACGCAACTTTACGATGCACCGACCGACAACCAGTGCCGAAAACCGTGCGACGCAGTTTCTAGAAAAGCCTGCAGGATGCTTTATTTAAACCAACTAACCATCACTTTCGCTTCAGCATCTCTTTTGTTTTGTTCAATTGTATCGTAATTTCGTTTACTTCACAGTATGGTAGAAAATTGTTTTTTTAAGCAATTAAGTTTTGGGCGTCTCGTTCCCCCCACCCCCTCCCATTTTTTTTTTTTAATCTCATCACCAGCAGGGGGCGAGGCGCTTAAGTGCCGACGGAAGAGTCGCAGAACTGGCATTGTTCGTCTAAAGCGCGGAAGCTCGTTAAGCCTTTTACGACGGCCGGTTTCAGCGACGAAAGTCTTGGCGCGTGCACGCTCGCCGCGGATCGTGTGGATGCTCTTCGCGTCTCCCGCTCCTCCTTCGGCCGCCGACTTGAGGCCGCCAAAAGCGTATACAAGCCCCGGAGAACGCGATACGTGATTTGTTTACGCGCGCTGGCCGGGTGCCATTAGCCGTGAGTTAAGTCGTCAATATGTAGTAGTATAGCGAGCAGGGCCTCGCCCCAAGCTGCGCCGTAACGGCTTTTTCCCGCGGACGCCGCCGCTGCGCCAGCCGGCTCGAACTGCAACAGCATCCGTCATCAAAGCGTCATCTTCGTCGTCTCCCGCGAAATGTGTTACTTGCGCCTTACGCTCTACGTTCTTTTCCGTGCTGCTATATACTTGGGAACGGCGAGCCGTCCTCTTTGTGTAACGTCCAACCGGACCATTCATTTCTCTTTCCCAACCCTCAACCTCCTGGTTTTTCGTTTGCCTCATTTTATTTTATTTTATTTTATTTTATTTTATTTTTTTCGGTTCTTCGCTTCTAGGGTCCCGTTACTCTGATGCGCGGTATTCTGGTGTGCTGTTTGTGTAGTGCTCCCTGTCTGCCTCCCTCTTTTTCTCTCTCTCACTGTGTGTGCGTACGTGTTTTCCATTATATCGTTCTGTTTCATTCTGATTTATTCGGTCGTCCCCTTCATGAACGAGGGCTACAAGATACTCAGCGCGAATCGTAGTACAATACTAGTGCCCAGTACTTTGCGTACATCTCTGTCATGGTTAACATTTACGGTTTGGAATGGAGGGTTACATGTGTTGATTCTGTTCCGGGTAGTAAACATGGAAGACTTGAGCTCTATGCGCCATATCGTCTTGGAGAAACGACCGTACACGTACACTTCGCTGTTTATAACAGTGGCGACACCGATAGAGTGCTCTGTTAGATAGCTGCTTTGCCCCTGTGTCCGAGCTACTGGCCGAAATCGACTGACGAGTATAGAAACTGGCCCTTCAGCATGGGAGGTAGTTTCGTTCTTTTTTTATCCTTGTCGTGACTCGTTTTTACGAACTGTGCACAATTTGTTACAGGAGTGACTGACGGGCACGGCCCTTAGCGGAGTCACCTTCAGTTGGATTCAGGGCTCTCTACATATACCACAAAACCGGAAGGCATCTGGCGTAAATAGTAGCAATTTATGAATTGTTTGAAAACCAGGGAACAATAAGAAGGGAACTCTAAAATGCAGAGAAATCACCCAGTCCCCTGTTTTCGTTTCCTTTTTGTTGTTTATTTACGTGGCTTATTCCCACGGTTTTTTTTTTTTTTTTTCGCTTTCTGCAGAACCTTGCAGGTATTGAACATCTCGTAGTATTGTACTCTACTCGCCGCGAGTACGTACGGCGCGTTGCACGGAACGAGTTTTCTAGGTCCGCGTAATGCAAATAAAATGGCACGAGAATGTCTGTCTGCATATGTAGCTTTGTATTCGTTTCTCTCCGTGACAGAGATGATCGCGGCGTAACTAAATATGCCGTCTTCTGGCGTCTTTTTTACTGCTCCTCTGCTCCCTTTTGCGCCTTGAGCTGCACACAGATATTACCTGCTCTAAAATAAAATGATAATAAGAAGAAATCAATAAATAAATTATCCTGATCTTTCGTTGTTTTTGACGCTTGCTCGCGTCAAAAGAACCGTTGACAAATAAAAAAATATTCAATTTAAAATTGTCCCCGCCACTGGTCACTGTATTTGAAATGGTGCAACCTAGTCTCCGAGATGATCCGTTCTCCGTTCCCTGAAATCGGCGCCGACGCACGCAGTTCTCTTGCGAAATCAAACGGTGACGGAGGCACAGGCCTGCTCTTCTTTCTTGTTTTTTTTTTTTTCACTGCGAAAGCGCTGCATCACGATGTCTAAACGGCTCACGATTCCCTGCGTCGCCAAACTGGCAGCTGCTGCCGTATTGGGCTTTTTAATTAAGATGGAAGGGTGAGTCCAAAATTCAGCTTTCCGTCCAAGACCCTCGGACACCGAGGTATGTGCGTTCGTAGGGAGTGGTTGAAGTGGTGCTTCTTATATACGTAGGCGTAGCTAGTTTAAACATGGACAATACACATCATTGTCCTCATTGTCCTCTTCACGAGCGTCTCTGGCAGGTGATGGCGTAGAAACAGCGACAACATCATTTACATCTCATATCTACCAAGATAAACTACACCAGGTTAGTGCTTTCGCGCGCTAGACTAGGGTGCGCCTCTTAAACCCCAGCAGCTTTTTTTTTTCTTTTTTTTTTCTTTTTTTTCCTCCAGCTTATGGAATCCCTGCTTTCGGTGAGAGTGCTCTCTTTGTGGTACCCTGTCGAGTATCCCCGAAATAGACGGTGAGAACCAGAAAAGACCGAACCGATGCCGTAACTCAGTGTGGCGCGATATAACGTTCTACCGCGTATAAACGTCCCATTGTCGTCCCAGTACATTATAGTTGTAACGTTTGAGAAGGAACCCGTTGTAACTAGCCTCTATTTTTAGTTTCGTCGCTGGCGATCGCGGCCTCGTGGAGATTAAATATGAACGGGGGAATTCAAGCGCCAGAAGAAACAAAATACGTTTAAAAGCGAAGTAAAAAGATTCCAGAGACTGCCACTGCAGTTTGTAAACGGTAATTTAACACCCCAGTGCTTTTGATTTCCCTGAGCTGTAATCATGCCATTCTGCTGTTCGCCCTTGAGTGTTGTATCTGGTTTTCATTTACCTTCGATGGTACGTTCTTTTTCTTTCTTCTCTCTCTCTCTCTCTTGTGCCATAGCATGTCACCTTTGCGTTTTTTCTATATACTGCTGACAATGCAATGGAATTCGATAAAAATAGCCGCCGTACAATAAATAACGCGATAAGTCTCGAATGCACACTCGAGTGACTGCAGCTGGCAACGATGACTTTTCCCCACTTTTCGTGCAGAAGGGTATCTGCTACGACACTGCGGCGGTGCTCTCCTTGCGCGCCTGCAAATAATGAGACCCATTGCGGTGAAGCTCTTCTCGCGCTCATTCTGTATGCCGTTGTGCGGTATAGTTCATACACTTGTTAATCTATTCCTCAGTAGCTGCTCTGCTCTGCTCAGTTTGCGCACTCTACACATCATTAGAAGCACGCAGTGCGTGAGGTTAGGGTTTTCAGGACTGAACTTCACTTTACTGTGCTACTGAGTCGCTTTTATTATCGATAGCCTATAAAGGGTTGATGCGTGGTATAGCTTTATATAGCAGATGCTTTAATCGGTCCTTCAACTTCGCAGTCGCAGCTATTCGGGAATATTTACAGGACGTTCATTTTTGCATGTTATGCTCTCTTTCTCTTTTGCGCCATTGTAGGGCACTTTGTTTCTTGGCACTGCTGTTCACTCGCTCAGGTTCTGCTTGTATATGTTGGTAACTCCCGCGTAATTCTCACGGCCACATCGGGAACTTTTTTTTTTTTTCATCCGAGGCTCTCTCCCTATTTGCGCGATCAGTGAGGACACGAGCTCCCATGCGCAACAACCTTCATTCGCGCATGCTATTTTTCACGTTCACGTTTGATGGGGTAAACCTGCGAGGTTCTACTGTTCTCAAGCTTTGTGTAAGAGAGAGAGCGTGACGCGCGTTCCCCTAAAGGGGTTGTGCCCGCTCGAAATGTACCGCGTGATGTCACGGCTTTCTGCGTAGGTAACCACAGCCTGAGAGCAACGAGAGGTCGTTTGTGCATACTAACCGCGCTCGTGAGCGCGCGTGACACGCGCTGCTTTCCCGGCGCTTGCTGGAAATCCATTCATGCGGGGCAACGGGCTGCTGCTGGCGCTGGCTGCGGCTTCGCGTTACCGTTACGTGTTCGGCGCCTCGCACGCGCGAGCTCGGGCTCAAAAGAAAACGAATGGCCCAGAGTGTACCGGCCGAGGGCACATGTGCGCGCGGCGCCGTGTATGCTGCTGTTGCTGCTACGCCATCGAGCGCACTCTGTAGACTCTCTTGCCCGGTCTGTGCAGTCTCTGGGGGCCCCCGCCGAATTTATGCGGCGAGCGTGGGCGAAGAAAAAGCGATCTTCGGCGACGCTGCTTAGCTCGCTGCGAGCGGAGGCTCCCTTTTGCCTGGGTACTTTCTTGTGCAAGACGCAGAAAGGGATCCAGTTGGTTGGCTCTGTTGTCCCACTGCGCTGTTCATCACGTTGGTGCTCCAAAACCTTGTTTGCTTTTCTTTTCCCTACACTTGCCCGAGCATGGCGCGGTGAAAGTTTTTAGATGAGCCGTGTGCACCGGATTCGTACTGTTTTATTCTCTCTCTCTTTCTCTCTCTCTTCTTTTTTTTTTTTTTTTTTTGCATTTGTGCGCGTATGCGTGTGAAACGATTCGCGGAGTATAGACTGTAATGGTTACTTTTTTCAGTACTCTGGGACGTATACGACATGCGAATATTATCCGTTTGCGTCCCTCATCCCTCTTATACTTGCAATGCGGTGATTTTCCAGTATTCCAGGAGCGGATAAGCGCCTATGTTTTGAGTCTCCACTTTCCGAGAATGCCTACCCCCGTCGTCATGGAGTATCGAGTGGTTACTGATAATTTTGGTTTGCTCTATGTCGAAGAGGCTACGTAATCGGTGTCTTCAGAGGCAAACGTAAGAACCGATCGTTTTCTCGGCTTCTCGGCGAGCTTGTCTTTTAATCCTCCTCCTCTTTCCGGCACCGTCGCACACCTCTCCAAGCCGTGTTCGCCTTTGTTTTATGTTCACATGGCGAGGAAACATTTTAAGAGCATAAATTACCATAGATCGTCTGTTTTGTAATGCATAATATGTCATATAGTGATCCCATCTATCTAACCCCTTTACCCCGTGCACCCGTCAAGAGTTAGCGTATGTGTACGCGATGCTATCCTTGTTTTAACGATTACTTATAGCACCACATTTATAGGGAGAGTGCAAGGTAGTGGAACCATTTTAACGAGGTATTAATATATCTCATAAAAGCGGCCTGAGAAGCCTGCCACTTTCCTATGGAAGCTTGAAGATTAACTGAAAACGCGGCGACACAGGGTTGTTTGGAGACAAAGCAGCGGCAAGAACAAAAGGATTTGGGCACTGGTCAGGCAGTGGAAGAATGCCAGAAGTAAACCTTTTTAGAGCCGAAGTGCTGTGTATACAAGGTCTCGTCTAGGCAAACTTAAAAAGAATTCATGTATGGCTTAACCGCCGCGGTGTGCTGGGGTGCTCTGCTGCGGAGCTCGACGCCGCGTCTTCGGAGCCGTTCCTCAGCGTCTCGTGTGTTTTGCGATGAGATTGCGTGTAATCAGCCGACGTTTGCGTGTAATCAGCCGACGTTAAACTGAGCGGTGCTGTACGGCTTTCCTCAAAAAGCCCGCGTACAGCCACGAGAGACGTTATGAGCCCACGTCGTGCAACGTACCGGACCATAGCGGTAACGAAGGTTCTAACGAAGAATCGAGCGCTTTATGAGTGCCAAATGCTACAAAAAATAATTCGGCGCGGCTTATCTAAATAGCTGTAATCTACCTTTACGCATTTGATGGCGTGACTTGGGGTTTAGCAGACGGACGCCATATCCACTGCGAGAATTATGTGCATGGATTAAGCATCAGATCAGGCAGGCTGCCTTCATATGAAGTTTTTGTAGTTCACGGACAGTAATTTTAGCAACTTTGACTTGCTTTTGCTATTTCGACTGGTTTTTCGATGCCTTCGTCGTCTTCAGTATTATTGCTGTTGTTGCGTTAGCGCTCTAGCACATGAGCCTCATTCGCCGATTTCGCTAATGTCGATTTGAAGCCGTTGGTAGGAGCTTGCCATCTTTTTAGGCATCCCTTTTGAGGCGGGAATCCAAGGGGTTCTTGGGCCCCAAATCAGACACGATATTCCTACGCGTAGAATTGGCGAGTATGGACCATAATATTCGCGCCACTGGCAGGTGACATGGCCGGGCACTCATTGGTCGGTGCTTCGTGTGACGTCACGAGATCGCGTGTCATGGTTCGAGCTGGGAGGAGCTACCAACTCGGGTAGTTCATTTGAGATGGAACGGTGAGACAGGAATGATTCCGAATGAACCCTTGAATCACGATTTCTTCTTCTAAACCGCGCAGGCACGTTCGTACGACTCGATTAAATCGCGGCTTTGCTTCTACGACGGATTGTGTTTGACGTAATGTGGTTGACTACGACTGCATGATAATGAGCAGATTGGGTCCGAACGCAAATTGAAAACGAAACAGCGTGATAGCGCACCTAATTTGCATTTGACCTAACCACGTTGAAAAAGGCGTCTTCTTTTTTTTTTTTTTTTTTTTTTATTATTATTAATGCGGTGCACTAGCCAAATGACGCTAATGGTCGTTGCCATGAGAACACCGCAACGGTGAGGCGAACAACATACGACGCTGTACGTAGTCGTTCTAGCTTTTTTTGTTTTTCCTTGACGTGCCGTCTGGTTTGCGCAGCGTCACCAGAAGGGCGTTTTCGACTGTAGGTCCTTGTGTTGAATGCAGACTTGCTTGTCGCCAGCGCTAGAACAAAATTGAATGGAAGTGGCAGCCCTTATCGACAACTTCCGCTAATGACAGGCCATTTCTCCTTCCGCCTTTAGAAAACGGGCACGCTACGTCGCTCGCTGAAATTAGTCCGTTGCTCTCACGCAGCTTCCGAAGTTTCCCGCCGATCAATCCACTGCGCCTGTAATCGCGAGCCAATTTACTTTCGCTCAAACTTTCATAATTAGCGGGCTCGTTATAGCGCCGAAAGTACAGTGCGCCACGCCCGCCCTCGCGTGGGCCGCCCTCGCTGCTGGCAGGCTGCGACCTCTCGTACGTGGCCTCCGGGACCTACGCCTGCTCTGGGCGATAGCGCATCTCGGAGGACGCGATGCTTGTACGGCTGTAATGCGGCGCTTCGTTTGCAGAGGGCGCAACCCGCGTGGTGCGCGCGTGGCCACCGATTTCCCCACATGGCGGCGTCTGAGCGGCGGGATCTGGAATAATAACAACGATAGAAAGAAATATATAGGGTGATTACACAAGAACTGCTAAATGAGGCGTGATTTTTGAAGGGGGAAATACAGCCTGAATACTTTGTAGTCTTCCCCTTTCTTGTGTTTGCTTTTCTTTATATTTTCATACATTCAATGATCAGTGTTCCTGTCGTTTAGGGGTTAGCTGTGGGGCGCGCACACCAGCCGGCACGTCTTGTTGTATGGGTTGGTCAACCCGGTATTGCTGCGTCATTGCTGACTGTTCTTTGGGACCATCCTTCCGGTTCAGGGTCCGCTTGTCTGCGATGATCGCAATAGCTTCTCTGCTACGCACGTAAGCGTCGAGGTTGGCTTCTCTGCAAAATATACGTGCAGTGAAGCCGCTAGTTTTGAAAGCGCTTTGCCTGAATGCTTTGGCATTGGCATGCCTTTTCTGTTTCCTCACTGGTTTGGAATTATGATTATATGAATTAAGGAAACTGGCCTAGTTTTTTCCTATCTACTTGTAGCATCGAGCCTTTGCCTGTCACTTAAGTTGATGGTTTTGTTTGTTTAACATTATCGTTACGGCATAAAAAAGAAAACGGCATTATGGCAAGCACCACAGATGAACATCATATTTAAAATAGAAAATAACGTTTCTTTATTTAATTTTTTGCTGGCGTGAACGCTTCAAAAGTGAAAGCTAATTTTTTTTAGTCTAGATTTTAGTAAGTGATCGGATAGGTACAATGGGCTACCTAGATCTGAAATTTATTTACTCCGCTTTCTACTTTTCTTTCTCTCTCTTCGTCCTCGCCACTGCTCTAGCTGTTTAACTGTGACTAAATGTACGTCGGGGGAACCTGCTTTTTTTTTTCCCCTCCTGGCACGTCGGACGATCCGATCGTTTTGTTCTGAGACTACGGCTAAGGTTACACTGTAAAAAATGTGTGTGAAAGTACAGGTATTTTTCAAGAAAATTTCTGTACCAGTACAGAGAATATCTGTTCTACTTCACTAACCGAAATACGTTCACGAAAAAAAAAAAAAACTAATTTTCTGCTTTCCAGCCGAAACCTCGATTGGAAGGCAAACAATTCGATATACTTTTGCCGCCTGTTCTATTTTCTACCGCAAACTGATTTTTACTTGAATAGTAGGTAAATTTTGAATAGAAAGCGAAATGGCATGACAGCCCTGAAGACACTGTTCGATGATCGGCTGCGTAACAATTTCGATTCGCAAGAATATAACTGGTGGCGCCACATTGAGGTCCGTTGTTGGTTGGCTCCCTGCTACAGTGGTATCTGCTACAAATTTTTCCACTTGCCTCTTTCGGTGGCTAGACAACGGCTGTTACGAGGCTAGACCTTATGGGTGTCATCCAAAGGTGGGCATTTGACCTCAAAAACTTCGACCTCACCTCAAACTCAAAAAGTATTTGGCGACCTCACTCAACCTCAACCTCATAAATTGAGGTTGAGGTCCCCCAGACGACCTCACCTCACTTTTCAGGTGACCATTGGCGACCTCACTCAACCTCACCTCAAACTCAAAATGTGAGGTTGAGGTCGGGCACTCGACCTCAAAAAAAAAAAAAAAAAAAAAGAATCATCAAGTTAAACCGTAACTTAACGCAAATATACATTTCTCGGTAATCCTAGCATATATAGGCAAGCCAGAATTTTGTCGTATGAAGGCTGTATTTTACTCTTAATTTTATACAACTATTAATATCCCGGATAAAAGAAAAACTCCGGAGACTCCTTGTCCAATCCTGCACTAAAGTAGCAATCCTCTCCCCCTCTTCGCCTACCATTTTTTGGTCCGTTTTATTCTAAGGCCTACATGGGTACCACATTACTACGCATAGGCCCATAATGCAATACAAAGACTTTATCCCATCCGACCAACATGAATAAAATCCGTATTAGAAATAAAACAAGCCAGTTCTTACTATATACTGAAAAGACAAATGCTGTTGACCCTAGTGACGATGACAGCAATAACGATATGCTCTTTTTCTTAATTTGAAAAAAAAAAACAAAACAAATTGATGATTGCCAAGCATTGTTTTTTAATACACTGTACATTGTCTTGCGACCGTACTCATCAAATTGGGGGAAAAATAGGAATACAGTCGTGCCTCGTTAGTATCGACACTTTGATTTCCGACCAAAACTGTCCATAACGCGAGTCATCCATAATAACGAGTCATGATAAAAATGAAAAGTATTTTTTTTGAGAAAAACTTTATAATTAATGACAGCTTTTTAAATTAAATTTCTAATTAAAAACAGCCGAGCTGTCGATGTTACCCCCTTCTCCATGAATCCGTCGACCTAAAATGTCATGTCCTTAAATCTTGTCAGCTATCCTCATGAGTAGCTGAAGTTAGTAATGCCTATACATAGCGTAGAATAATTTTTCTCAGTAAACATCCCTGTTTTACTGAACAAAAATTCCGTAAGTCATCACAGGTAAAACCTATCAAGACGGAGAAGAAGGAAGGGTGCGCACCCATAATGTTACCGAGGCAGCGAGCCTTCTGTTG
Organism: Amblyomma maculatum; assembly: GCF_055883805.1. Classification (NCBI taxonomy): domain Eukaryota; kingdom Metazoa; phylum Arthropoda; class Arachnida; order Ixodida; family Ixodidae; genus Amblyomma; species Amblyomma maculatum. The sequence goes on along the minus strand of NC_139345.1, from coordinate 107,550,157 downwards.
AAGCATTTCGTCGCTTACGACAGCACCATTCGCGCACACATTTGCGAACCACATTAACAAGGCTGACTCCATTTCTTCGAACTGTGCTGGGCGCTGTCGGACTGTAGCTGACGCTGCGATGAGCGATGCCGACGTTGAGCCATTTATCAGAGCCCTACAATCGATGCTACCGTCGACCTGGCGAGGCTGAGGCCTAGTTGAACTTGGGTCCAGTCCCTCACGGCTTGGATTAACTGAGATGGCTTTTGCCGCTTGTATTCACAGATGTCCCGCTTCGCGCCTACGTTCAGTTCCGTTTTTTTTTTTTTTTTTTTTTTTTGCGTTTAACTCCCGCCATGCCAAAAGTCAGACTAAAGTTGAGGGTTACAGGCTCTTGATTCTTTGCACTCTTTTTGCCTAGTTAACCTCCCCGCCTTTCCGTTCTTCTGATTCTCTTTTTTCTGCCTTGTACTGTTTATGTGAGGAAGCGAGGGAGTCAAGTTGGCAGGCTGCTGAGGGCTATCGAACAGCCCTTTCCTGTGCCGTTTGTATGTGTTCCTATGAAACAAACACTGCAAGCTGAAGTGCAGTTTAGAACGACGGCGAACCGACTACGAAGAGCTCAGACCTTGTCAAGGCCGCATCGTTGACTCAAGGCGAAGCCGACATAGAGCACTATAGCCGACATGCGGACCGCCCGGGGCGCGAAATGTGGCAGTTCGGCACCCCAACAGTGAGGAAAACCAGGAGCATGAGAAGGAAGGGCGTCCAGGACGGGACGCTCGGTCCTGGTTGCGTGCTCGCCGCCTTTCTTTTGTCGCTCTACTTCGTGAGTGTGTTTTAACTCTGACCGAAAAGCGTTAACGGCTTCATGGAACACACTTTGTGTTTTGGGAAAGAAAAATTTCAGTTCCCACCCCTACTTTTTGGCGCTTGTCTTTCTTCCTATTATTTCTTTCCTACGCTTTTACCGGCCTCTCTGTTCACATTCAGCAGAATTTATTGCGACCACATGTTGCTGTTTTCCCGACTGCGGCCTCTCGTTGCGGCGCTGCCGCTGCACCCAGAAATCTCTTGGTTCCCTCCATTCAGGGTCTTTCTTACTTAGCTAACCCTCGGTTTTCTGTGTACGTTCCTTTCCGCTCTTGCGTCCCTCCCCTTCTCAAAACGACCACACGCCCGCTTTCGTTCTTTCCAACTCCACAGGACTAGTTCAGGCATCCGACCGTATCGGCTGTCGCATAGGTTCCCGGCCTGCGCGCCCTTCTTTAACTTGCGTTCGGACTCCCCTGCTTTTTTTCAAACGATGTCCATATTAACGAGACAAAAATACATGGGCCCAAGTGGGCTCTATGCATTCTTCCCCTGTCCATTGTTCAAACAGCGAGTTTTTACATTAACAAGGCATAAATACATTGAAAAAATTTCGTCCCCATAAAAACTGTTCCTAATTCGGGTCGTCCATATTAACGGGGCACGAATTTTCCATAAAAGCTACTCATGAAACGATTTGTCGTGATGACTAAATCCCCAACAAAACAAACAAAAGAAGAAAGACAGCAACACACCAAATAATCCCAAAACTCGGCCAACGCCGAGTAAACAAATGTACCTTCAGAAAATTTCAGAGGAACGCTGTGGATGTTACGAGGTCCCAACCGGTCACTCCTAGGTGTTTGTCTATAATTCTGTGATCCCGAGGCGTATTGCAAGAATTCGCGAAATTGCTTCTTCGAACACCACGCTTACATTAAAAAATTACAGGGTTCGAAACTGCTAGGAAAGAGGGTTAAAAGTGAACCATTTTGCAGTCAAATTTCGCCGGACCAAAATGTCCAACTCCACCCCCCCCCCCCCCAAAAGAAAAAAAAAACAACGATACAAATACTTGTATATCTGAACAGAATACTGGATACCATTTCTCCAACAAGTCTGAGACGAGCTTACGAGCTTCTTTGTGTTATTCACTTGTTTTCCTTTAAAGACTGAACTAATAGATTACACGGTGGTGTCTCCGAAGCTGCTTCGTCGCATGCACTACACGTGCATCCAGAGAAACCGTTTCCCCGTTAGTGTCGTGTAGTTACAGCACATAAACGTAAAATAAAGGCAAGTACAACAGAAAGGAGGCGATCAAGCAGCCTGGAGGGACCGCGCTCCCTTCTGTGCACGCGTTCCTCCCTTCGCCGTCCGTCTCTAGGCTCTAGGTTTTGCTCATGCAGTGAATGCCGAACTGTCACCAATACACACCAAAGGCAGCAGCGAACGTGTCAGCTTCGCTTTCAGAGACTACATCGCGCTTTGCAATACTTGCAAAAAAAATAAAAAAATAAAAAGAGAAACTAAATGACCGCTCCGGTAAGTGGAAAGGAGGGTTGTGCTATGGGCCTCTGGAAAGATGCCAAAGAAAGAGCCAAATGTGAGGGAAGAAGCCTGTTCTCTGTTCGCCAGTACACGAACGTAAATGTCATATAAGAAAATCTATATAAAGAAATACCATGTTGACGAAAGTATACGAAATTTCGCACACTAAAAAAAGAAGAGAACTGCGCTTCCCAGAGGGTATAGAAGGCTTGAGATATCGACTTAGTACTGCATTCCTCAGTGCTAGCATGTAATTGGTTTCATTCACATATATTTCAATGGATTTTTAAAGAAAAAACAAATGTTTGAATATATTGCTCCGATATCTGACCACACAAATTTTCATCCGATTGATTTGTCCGTCTCGAGCAGCCGGCAGCACAAAAGAGACACGCTCAGTTTGCCACACTAATTCGTCTGTCTAGACACCAAAATGTTGAGTCAGAAAACATCTCAGTAGTTTTTAACTTATAAAAACATGTAGGAGAACGCTTTTCTCTTTTTATTTTTCCTGCGCCTAAAGTGATTTCAAGATAGACCTGATATTATGAAGTTAAGAATCTCTTACCATCATCCTTCCTCCTGCATTGCTTGGTTTCACGAGAATTTGAGAGAGAAATAAAGGGCCTTAGCGGAGCAAAAAGATTTTTGTTTTCATTGGGCTTTACTGTATACAAGCCCCACATAATTTTTTTGCCTCTTCTACCTAGGCAAATGGTTAACATGCGCAGGCTTCTTTCCTGCATACCAGTTGCGTCTTATAAGCTGTGCCGTCCGTCTCATCATCTTGCATGTTTTACAGCTATATTGGTTATGTAAGAAACGCTAGCACCTTCATCAAATGCAATTTCGCTGCACCATTTTCTGTTAAGGTTCCGTGTATTGTACAGCGGGATCCTTCATCGAATGTAAAGCAGCAGCCGGGACGTCAGCGCCTGGGAACGGGCATGCATGCGACAAACAGTTCTGCTTTGCGCCGTCTGCGCAAAAGACAATTTGCTTCTCTTTTTAGTTTGCTTGTTTGTTTGCGGCATCCGACAAAGCATCGCGGGTCAGAGTGAGTTATGTGCTTTGCGCGCTTCTGGGTGTTTGAGCCGGCGGCAAGCATCGGCACAAACAAGTCACAGAAAACGGGAGTGGCGGGCGGGGAGCACGAGGAGTTCGTGTCGTAAAAAAAAAGAAAAAATCTTCCAAGAAGACCAGAGGGAAGCCTGGGCAGGGGCTACGGCATCCGGTCGTCCGAACGGGGGGTAACCGAACACCAAGAGTCGACGGGCACACCGCGGCAGTACGCTCGAACTCCACGTCAAAAGGGGCGCTCTTCGAAGTAAGCCGCGGCAACAGCAAAAAGCCTAGACCTCACAATTTCGACCTCACACAATTACGACCTCACTCAACCTCAAACTCACGCGTGAGGTTGAGGTCCAATTTCGTGACCTCACTCAAAATATTTTGAGCTATAGCCGACCTCACCTCAACCTCACCTCACTCCGTGAGGTTGAGGTCATTTTGAGGTTGAGGTCGACCTCATGAGGTCGAAACCTCATGAGGTTGCCCACCTCTGGTGTCATCGAGTATTGCCAGCGCCTAGAGATATTCATTAGATGGAGTTGGCAAGGCTTTCGTCTTAAAATAGTGTTTATTGAAGAAATTGTCGCCTAACGCAATTTTATTGTTTTTACAAGCAGAAAACGTGAAATGATAGACGAGTAAAAAAGATATATTTGCACCATTATTTTCACGGAAATGGAACAAAAACTCCGTATAACAAAAATTTTTTGTCCATTTACAAAAAAATTACTCAGTTGTAAACAGAAAAATTAAAAAAAAAAACAGAAAACATAGCAGGACAGAAAATTTCTGGCTGGACAGCTGGCAGAAATTTTCTGTATTTTTCAACAAAACTTTTTTCATTTCCCCCCTGGTACGTCGGTGCCATATTTCAGCGACGTATCATGAAACTGTCTTGTAGGGTCTATGCGTAACACAGTACGACGATGTGTGGCGGTCCGCTGTTGCATGTAACAGGGCGAATTCAAGTCGACACGATTGCACAAGTGCGAGTCGCGTGGCGGCTAGCTTTATCCACTGCTTTTCCCATGCCCACTGAATGGTGCAATGGGCTTTCGGGCCGAGTGTAAGAACCGTACTGTTCACGCTACCACGTGCAGGACCGGGGTCAAGCACAATTTATTTCTTTTCCATACCGGATGGCAGAAGTAACTACATGGCCGGGCATGAGCGGCGGAGTCCGGTCGTGTTGAAGAACGCTGAATTGCAGAATTACTCTTGATTATTCTCATGCGAACATGTGAGACACGTGCGATTTTATGCCTTGTGCTCAAGTCCGGCGCCGCATTTCGTGCGGGGACGGCTCAGTGAGGGCCATTTGTTCGACTAACTCCACGCATGCGAACTTGCATGAGTAGACAAAGCTGCAGGCAGAGCGCTTGACTAGTAGTTCCTGTATTTCACTCCTCCCTTTCTCTTACCGAGAATAAACGTTTTTCAATCAATAAATCAATCAATCAATCAATCAATCAATCAATCAATCAATCAATCAATCAATCAATCAATCAATCAATCAATCAATCAATCAATCAATCGCCTAACTACTCGTTCGCGTTTTCGGCTTTGCAGTTGTTCACTCGTGGTGTGCAGTGCAGTTCGTCTCCTTCTCGTTAGGTTCGCCAGCCTGGTCATCCCCTTTCACGGTGTACCGTACCTCTTTGTACCGAAATAGGCCTCGGGAGTATTCGATTTGCCATTTACCATGACTGCGAGGGAGAATCGAGAAGAATGTATATATAGGTGACCATCACGTTTGTTCTGTTTTGCAGGTAAAGAAGGTAAAGAAAATTGTATATTATTTCTCACGGATTATTACGGTTTTGTGTCTTCTACGGGAGCTTACCCCCCCAGTAACTTATATTGCTCTTCAGAGATCGCAGCAGGATCGCAGGCAGTACAAATGCTAGCAAAAGCTTATACTTAACCCGTTCCCTACCGCAGGGAACATGACCGTCTTTCGCAGGTTTCGGTAGTCCTTTTCTCGCGTGAAAGCTGTGAGACTTCATAAGTAACGCATGAGATGGAATAAATAAACGTGCTTTCTAGTCATATAATCTTGAAGAATGAAATATGCATTGGGACAAAAAGCTTTAATTGCCAAAAATAAGCTTTCACAAAACAAATTGAACAAAACTTATAAAAATGCACTTGTAGCTGAAAAGAAATAAAAGTATAAGATTTTTTTTTTCTTGGAAGTACGAAGTATTGGCCACTAGCTGTGAAAGAAAGAAGAAAAAGAACGCGAGATGTAAGTCGAATAGTAGTTCTGGTGCAAAATAATAAGTTGACAAGCAAAACGAGACCAGCGACAAAAACGAAACTATAACCGGCGCGCGTACGCCGACATTCCAGCCATGGTTTCTGTCATCGCTGCTGCCAAAACTGAATCCTGGCGGTAATTACAACATGTTCAAACTCGCTGATCATAGGGGTGACGATAAAATTAACCGCAAACTAGGCGGAGTCACGAGATTTTCATCACGGAGTGGAGTCCGTGTGCTGTGCGTTGTCAGTGCACGTTAAAGAACCCCAGGTGGTCGAAATTTCCGGAGTCCTCCACTACGGCGTCTGTCACATCCTGAGTCGCTTTGGGACGTTAAACCCCACAAACCATCCAACGAGATTTGCATCGTTTTCGAGCTGGACACTTGTTTTCGACTGGGACGCTACCATGCCTTTGGAACCTTGTCAAAAAATGGCGCCCCGGAAAGGAAGAAAGAAAACAACACTGAAAAACAAACTTAAGTTGCATACCAAGTGGCACGGAGTGCCCATTCATAAGCAATGTGGAAGGCTTCGAAATCATCGCGCGAAGTACTAACGATGCTCAATGGGCACGGCAGGAAAAAAAATTACGAGGGACTTTAGCGACTAAAGTAGTGAAAGGCGAAATCCTGAGTGCCGCATTCTGGTACACAACTGGTAATAATTACTAATTATTTACTTATTAGTCATCAATAAATTAATCGCTGAGTATACCTAATTATCAAATTACGTAAATAATTAAAGTAATAAACTAATTAATGTGTTGTATAATTCGCCACTAATTAGTCAATATACGATTGATTGATTAATTAGTCATTGATAATTGTTTGCCATATGACCGTATAACTTATAAGGCACGCATTCGCGCATACTATGGTGGTGCTCTGTGATTGGTCGATATCTATATGACGTCATCCCGCCTCAGCCAATCAGAGCCGCCGCAAAAGTGGGACACATTTTGTCCACGACAGCATGATCCATTAAAGGCGTTCGCCCTAATATAGTTAAATTACCGCAGAGCAAGGTCACCGGTAACGATACTTTAGTAAATGTGAAGCGAATGCATATCGCCCCGCCGGGATGGTGCAGTGAGTGGTTAGGGCCCTCGACTGCTGTGCCCAAGGATGCGGAATCGAATCCCGGCCGTGGTGGCCTGCGTACTTCGCGCCACCTTCCGCCGTCGACTTTGCACTCAGCATATATGCGAGTGACAGCGGCGCGTGCGCAACAGGTAGCGAAGACACCGTTCTGTGTCACTGTGGGAATGCATTGGCGAACTTCTCTCCACACCTCCTCGAAAGTTGCGAAGGCTGACCTCGATGTATACGAGTCGCAAGCAGAATGCGGCCGTACGTTGAACGTGCCTTTAGCCTTGAAACTATAGAGCGACGTCCGCCGTGCCTTTATAATGAGAATCGACTGGGTACTTTGGGTGAATATTTAGACACTTCGTTTTAATTAACCTAATTTTTAATTATTAGCATAAGCCACTGATAGGAAACAGAATATATTACATAATAATATTCACTGCATAATTAAACATTCTATAAAATTCTGCTGGGTCTCCAGTCACAGAGGGATTAGGGATAATGAGAGCAGATACATGCGCTGCACGATCTAGAACCATGGAAATAAAACAGGTGACATTTCACACAGGGATTGCATAAAATTAGTGCGCAGCAAAGTAAGAGTAAAGTGGCAGGCTGCTTGGGAAAATGAAATAAACAAGCTTTATTCCATAAAACACATATTAGAAGAACGGAAATCATGTCAACATCGGGAACGCTTCATCGAAGTAAAGTCTTGTGGCGCCTACGTATAAGACACACACACACATCTTACGCACAGTTTTTGTTGCTAACAAAGAAAGATGAACCGGTATGTGAATTCTATGGTGATGGGCTCACTATAAATCGCATTTTAATCGCGTGCATAAAACTCGAAGACGTCGGGTAAAAAAACTGACTATTTTACAGTCAACGCGTCGCATTTCATCCAGCATTGCATTGAGGAGAAATGCACTTGTTCATTTCTCACAAGTTGTAACGTTTCTCAAGAAATAGTTTTTTATGCCAACTACAGTAATCTAGACATCTAACCTTATGTTTGGCGCATGATAGCCGTAGTTGCTTAGCTAAATTTATTAACCTATTTCGACAGTTGTTGATGTATTTGTTCCATATAGCTCTGACAACCAATTACACCTCTGCAACCGATCCTTTCTTCCAGGGCTGCAGCATACCGCTAGAACGCCGGTTGTCAGTGTCGACGCTTTTTAAACCACGTTTTTTTTTCTTCATTTTTTTAATTTTTTCAAGCACGCTGTTGGAACATTGAGTGTCACGTCTCTCCTGTCTCGTTCGACAAACCAGAACGCCGACCGCCTGACGTGGGACACGTCGCGCAAAGGTGCTGAGCGAGTTTATCCTTCGTCGGATCGAGCATTTGTCCCATGTCAGCTTGTGCTGAGCTTTGCGCGACCGACCGCCGTTGCTCTTTTTTTTCCCTCGGCGTTCGTTGTTCGAACCACTTAGAGCGAATGCCGGCCTCGAGGCACACGTGCGGAGGAACCTTGGGTCTATTTCGAATACCTGGCTGAGCGCGCGGGCTTGCTCCTCTCGTCGCGCCGCTGTGGACTTCTTTCTTTTCGTTCTCTGCTCTCGCCTTTCCGGCTCTTGCTTTATTCTTAGCCCGAAACGCCTTTCTTTCTCGCTGTTGCTGCTCTAGCTGCTTTCGAGTTGTGTTCTATACACTTAAAAGTGAACTGCAGATTACATTAGATTTAAGCTGAAGTCGCGGTATTTTCTCCGCGTGCAGTGTATGAAGGTGATTAGGTATTGCAAAACGGCTGTGTTGCTCTTATTTTGTTCCGACATGTTTCAGCGCTAACCGTTCTGGGTGCTAATAGTCCCTACCTGCGGTTGCTGCGTTGAGAAAGACGTGACTTATAGAGGAGTATTTTTTTTTTATTCTGTACACAAAACAAGTCGCGAAATCGAGCAGGTTTTGAGGACTCCATTCTACGACCGATCATGTCACTTTACATAATGCCTATGATTAGTTTGTTTCGTGTTGTAGTTGGTAATGCAATCAGGGTTGAGCGCCCATGAATTGTTTCTTTTTAGAGAGCGTACGAGTTCGTTCATGTTGCTAATGGCGTGAGCTAGCTGTTATCGCGCTCATCGCGTCTAGCGCCGAGACAGCACCGGGCGGCTTCCAGCGCAAAAAGAGCCGTCCCGCGCCAGCGACCGTGCGGCCAGTCTCGGCACTGCGGAGAAGCCGCCTTCCCCCGTGCGCGCTCGCTCTGCAGGTTTCCGCTCCCGGGGATTCAGGACGGTCAGTTCGTCGCCCAGTGCTTCATTGTGCTGGTGGGTGCTCTTCGCCGTGACGTTGGCTTATCCTTTTGTTTCTGCTGTTTCTCGGCGCACTCTGGCGTCGTCGCTTGCGTTCTTGGCTTAGGAGGCTTCGGCAGGAAAAAAAAAAAAAAAAAAGTCTAACAAATAAAATAGGAAAAGAGTGGCCTAGGCGGCAGCTTCTGTCTACTGTGCACGCCGCCGCCTCAAAATGTGCGTGTTCGCGCGCATCCGTGCTCGGTGCGCGTAGCCGCGGCAGCGTAAAAGGCGGGACTTAATCCTCCCCTTCCTTCTTTCCGCGCAGTCGTTTGCGCTGGAACACGAAGTAACGCCATGAAAATGGAGATAATCGCTCCCCTGCCGCCCGCCGGGTACTGAGCTCGGCCGCGCTGAATACGAATATACCGGCCGACTATGTAGTACGTTATACGCAGTCGAGATAAGGCAGGCACGAGTTACCGACGGGACTGACTTGAACCAAGTTTGCTCCTGCGAATTAACGTCGCCCAAAGTCCGCCTTGCCGCAGCTTGCCAGTTTCCATTTCCTTCTCCCTATTGTTCTTGCCCCGTTCATATTCTAGGTTTTCTTGTTTTTTCTCATAGTATCGCTGCGTTTAACTAGCGAACGCCGGTGCCTACACGTCACGCATAACTGAGCTCGACCGTTGCGTTTGCGTGCACCTTCACTGCTGCTTTTAACGTCCTTGTCTTCCCAGCGTTGACAGGCTCCTTCTTGAGTCCCTGCTGTGTCTTGTTAGAGAACGACGGCAGCGGCGTGCCGTCGCGGTTGGCACACGCTTGTGTCGCCTGAGGTTTGCTGTAGGTGTTCGCGTTGCGTATGTGCGCGCACTGCTCAGCATGACGATGCGGAGACAGGCAGCTGCATCATCAGCAGCGACCCTGCATTCGTCGCCCTTTGTTGGGGCACCGACGACGACGAGGCCCTTGTTTAGGGCGTCACGCTCGCATAACGCCGAGCAGCCCCACGTGACGCGCCCGACGCTAACTCCCACGCCGAAGCGGTAGTACAATTTCCCATGGCCCCCTCTCTCTCTTCTAGTTTTCCCCCTCTTTTTCTTCTTCTCTCCCACCTTCCTGTGCTCTCTTTCTTCGCCCACATGTGGGGGTTCGGCCACCTGCTCTCGCCGGTCGTGTGCTCGCGGTTTTTGAGTGCGGGGCCGTCCGCGTGCGCACATGCTCGATATTGTGCACCTAGTAGTCTGCCGGCCTCGACACGCACGAGGAGAGTCGTCTTCGAACGGTTTACGCGCCCTGGCACCACTTTGGCGGCGAGCTTCGGGCTGTGGCTGTGGCCCCTGATCGATTGCCTGCGGCGGTGCAGTGACTGCTTCGAACCGTGCTGGGACAATCGGTGTTTTGGAGTTCGTTTCCCGTCTTTCTCATTCGGCGCTCAAGCTCGCTAGAGAGTGATCTCAACGTCGGTGCGTCCACGCCGCGTGCTTTTCGAGCAGCCCTGCCGGCGCCCATTGTTTGTGGCTGGTGGTTGCGAACTTCATCTGTCACGAGTGCTGGTGCTTCTGCGCAAGTCTCCTTCGTTTTATGTGGGACCGTCATGTGCAGACAGACCCCGTGTCCTTGCGACTGAGGAGCGTGGAGCCTTAGCAGCAAATCGTTTTCTCAAACACGTGCACTTCGAGCTGGAGTCTGAGGACCAGCAATAATTGCCACCGCTTTGCACATCGGGAATAGCTTCTCTTTCGGCCTACATTCCTGCCTCATCATTCTATTATCGACAGTGTCGATATTGATAGCGGTCTGTGAGAGGGAAGATATCGTGATCTGCGATCCTTTACGCAAGAATCCCTTGCTCTCACGTTTGGCGATCAATGCATGATTATTTCCTTAGCGAGTTTTCTAGCGGAAGGAGCTAATGCGTTGGCGGTACACGGCTCCTGTGGATACCGGAAACTGTGCTCTTCTCGGGTGCTGGTACGTACTGCTGCGGAGTCAACTAGAGGTTCCGAGCGTGCATATATTTGTCTTCAAATCGGCCTGAGCGAAGATGGGAACCTTACGCTCAAGCGACTGCACTGGGTAGATTTGTGGAGACACCTCTTGAATTTGTTTTTCTTTGTTTCGTTGTTCTGCAGGTAGTCTACATCTTGCCTTGCTCTCAGCTCTCTGAAATCTCTTTCCTCGTGTCGCTCTCCGGGCCGACTCCGACTAGGAGAGCGCTGTTGGGAGGCGGTGCACTCTGGAGAGTCATGTACCCAATGGTGCCTCGTTTACTGTCTTCCTAAGTAGGGGTCAATTACGTGTCATTCATTGGCTGTTCATTATTTACTTATTTGCGTGGTACCCAATTACGAGTCTCACGAGAAGAGCGTTGTTGTCTGCACTAAAATTACAGCGCAAATTAATTGTTTTACCTCGGCCGCAGCCAATTAGAGGCATTACGGCGCCGTTATATCCCTCGCGGGAGCAGTGACTATTATAGGGTGTACACAATCCACGTCCCCCCGTCGTCTTCTGCCACCCGCGATGTTTCGCTGTAGGCTAGCGCAGGTTAGGAAGCCCTGAGAAGGCGCTTTTCTTACTGCAATCGCAGATGCACTTATTGTTCTGCGCTCTTCCTCGTGATATTTCGAGAACGTGCGTGAAACGGAGAAATTGGTTTCACCCTGCACTGCGAACGTCGGGTAAAATTTCTTGGCGTGTCGCGTTCCTTTTTTAGCCCCAATGAGGCTCATTTGACTCGCTCGTGGAATTTTCAAGCAGCCGCGAGGAATTGCATTTCTTCTTTCTCTCGCCTTTTCCCCCTTCTAAGCGGCTCTACCCAGTCCAGATCTCTTACCTTTAGTCGCGCCTTGCGTGCTCGAAGTGTTTCTTCCAGTCTCGTTCGGATCTCTTTCTTGTTCATTTTTCCGTTTTATTTTTAGTCTACCTCGTTCGCTTCGCTCGGTTTTCTTTTCCGAGCCTGGATACACATTCGGCGTGGCAGCGCAGCGTCCGCATCCCATCCACCTCCCTTCGTCTAGCGGTGTGGTCCGAGGCGTTTATTGCCGGCTGGAGAAACAATGGGATGCCACTGCCGCCGTGCCGTTTCCCTTTTCCTCGCAGCCGCTGTAGAAGTACACGGCGTGGCGGCAGAAATGGCTCCCTAGGAGCTCGGTTGCTTTCCCCCCCTCGAGCATCCAGTGCAGTGTGCGTTGTCTGTGCGTGTTTGCCTTTCGTGACGCCCATTGGTGCTGCCTCGGCCACCTACACGAAACAGCCGCGCTTGGCCATTCTATACACCCCTCTTTCCCCGCTTCTTCTGACCATTGTAGCTTCTCCCCATGTAGCACCACCACCACCAGCGTGTGGTGGACGTGCCGAGCAGACTCCAACAGGTGCTTTGCGGCGGAGCGTCGCTTAGGCTGTAGATACCGTTGTTGCTCTTTTCTACTCGATGCCTTGCTCATTCGCTGGCCCCTCGAAGAAGCATCCGTGTTTGGCTTTGTTTCACGCACCTTACACTCTCTGGCGTTGCGGACTCGTTTGATTTCTCACGGGCGCTTTTGGTGTTTCTCCGTTCGCCGTATTGTCCGTGGACGTCGAGCACGCGGAGAAAGGGTTGCCGCCGCTTCTGCTCGGGTCGTTCCAGTTCCCCGTCGACTCCACGAACAAGGCGGGGTGTGTACACAGCGGCGCCCTTTTCTTTATGAGTTTCATTCCTCGACCACCGAGAGAGAGTAGCCGTGTATCGTCGTCCCCGTAGAACACCGGACCCCTTGTCCAAGGGCGGCTGCTGCGTCTCCTTCGTCACGGGATTTCACGCCGCAGTCCGCGCTGTGCAGATCGCAGCTGGTGTGCGCCGTTTCGGTGTTCGTGCCTGTGAGGCGGAGTCACGTCGACGATCCCAGATAGGAAGGGTCGGCATGCCTCTTCGAACGGGTTATCCTCGCGTACCGCGGCCGTGGTCTTCGTCGTCGTTCCTGTTTTTATCCAGCGGTCAAGCAGCGGAGCGCGTGTGCTGCTGCCCGATCTGCACCTTTGCAGACCGTTCCGAGCAGCAGCAGGTCTGAGTTGCCAACGACCTCTGGGATCATCTTGCTATGGTCTCCGGCGAGGCGCCTCACCTCCCGTGTGTTCTCGTATCCTCACACGTAGCGAGAGTTGACGGCGCCTAGTGCCTTGTGTTGCCCTTCACGTGTAACTGTGTCCGGGGCGTGTTCTCACGCGAATGCTTTGTAGAAGTGAGTGTGCGCGGTGTGGTGTGCTGTGCTGTAGACATATACGAGTTTCGGCGTTACCTGTCTACCGTGCTGCGGTGTTCCGACGTGGAAAACTCAACGACCAACGGCGTTTGCGCGCAAGCTGTTTTCGGGGGTGACTGGCCGTTGAAGATGCACTACACCAAGCTGCCCCTGTCCGCGCAGATGGCTCTCATTTTGGACACCATTCGCTGCAAGAGTCCGCGCTACCGCATTCTGGTCAATGCAGACAGCCTTCCGGTGAGTAGCGCTAGAGTACACACTGTAACCCGCTTTGTGAGCGTGCTTGAAGTGCAGTAAACGAGAGAAGCGACCCTCTTTGGCTTTTTCATGTTTGTTCGTATCAGATGATCTGACCTGCGCTTTTTTTGTTGTATACTTTGCCATGATACACATCTGTCATCAGTCATCATCCTGGTTAACACGGTCACCTACCGTCGTAGCACATCTAGGATGACACGTTACCTTTTGTATTTGACAGCTCTTGTTTGATTGTATAGCAAAACAAGTATTGCAGGATATTTTTATTTATTATTATTATTGTTATTTTTTTATTTTTATTTATTTATTTATTTTTTTTTGTTTTTTTATTTTTTTTATTTTATTTTATTTATTTTTTTTTTTTTTTTTTGCATTTTGGCATTCCCTTAGAAACCCAGTCAAAGTGGCGTGGAAGAGCAACCTCATAGAACTGAAGCATCTGTTGCAAGGATTCGACGCAACTACGCGTTTTCTGTTTTAGTTATTGCTTTTCTTTTTTCTACTTCCGGCTCCGACGCACTTGCACCGCAGACTACCACACATCCTGTTCACTCCTCGCGCCGCGCCGACGGTTCGGAACTGAGCAAAATGCATGAAGCTTGGTACTCTGCAATCTATCTGCCTTGCTTTCTTGGCCCCAATAAATCCACTTTCGTGCACCTTCTTGAGCTGTATAACCGTTTGATTATACGCGTCCTCCGCACCCATACCACACGCACAAGTATACATAAGAATGTTACTACTACTGCTTGACGAGACTGATACGATATCTGCTCAACGTTCAGTTTATGTAGTACCTTTCCCACGTGCAAGCTGCCTTTATTACCCAATCTTCGGCACAAAGGCGCACTCATTGCATATGCATCGGCGCTAGCCTTCATTATATGTGCACGCGTTCGCAGATTAAGAGCCAATCTCTGCGTACATATCGTTTGTCGCCGCGGAGAAGCAGATCGCGCAGTAAGGTGGAGGTAAGACAAGCACTGCATGTAAGCGGCGGTGCATGGCGGCCAATTATTCGGCGCCAGGGTCGCATTATCGCGTAACACGCGAAGTGCTTCTCGCTCCCGAAATGAGGCGATGCTCCTCCCGTTAATGGCTCCTGCCGGAGCGTCGTGCGCGCGTTTTTTCGCGTTGGCGTGTACGGACCAGAGGTGGGCAACCTCATGAGGTTTCGACCTCATGAGGTCAACCTCAACCTCAAAATGACCTCAACCTCACGCAGTGAGGTGAGGTTGAGGTGAGGTCGGCCACACCTGAAATATTTTTGAGTGAGGTCAGCAAATGAAACCTCAACCTCATGCGTGAGTTTGAGGTTGAGTGAGGTCGTAACTTAGAGAGGTCGGTTTGTGAGGTCGAAATTATTGTTTCCCACAGAGATAAAATAGCCAGCAAAACACCTTTCATAATACCTGTCGTGTACACTCTTTTGGCTCTACCAACGCGCACGTAACGAACGGTTTGCGTCTGTGCGTTTGTGTTCGACACGAAAACAAAAAGGGGGAAGGGGGGGGGGGGTGTAAAGTACAGCGCGGCAAACAAGTGGGGTCGGACGACGCTTGCAAACTTGAAAGAAAGTGAAACAAGATCCCGCCACCACTCTGAGCGAGTTTGGGAAGTGAAGAAAGTCTGCGCAAACTCGAAGGCTTTCCAGACCTACGTGGGTGTGCCGACTTCTGGGAAAAAAAAAAAGAAAAGAAAATTTAGAATAGTAAAGAAGAGGGAAGCGCAAGATCTAGCAACCAAGGAATTGCTTGGGGAGGACGGCCTGAGAGAGGAGGTTTCACAGAGGCATATGGAAAGAACAAGATTGCAGAAGAAACAAAAGATGAATGGCTTGACGATAAGTCGCCCCACGAATTAGTAAATAAAATCTGCTTTTGCTATTGTATATTGTACGAGTTAACGCGAAAGACAGCAATAGGACTGGTTGTATCTGTGCAATCCACTCTTTCATTATTATTATTATTATTATTATTATTATTATTATTATTATTATTATTATTATTATTATTATTATTATTTATTATTATTATTATTATTATTATTATTATTATTATTATTATTATTATTATTATTATTATTATTATTATTATTATTATTATTATTATTTATGTCACTAGACATTTAAGTAACCCTCACATAAAAAGCTGAATTTTATGTGCCCTTCTCGAAAAATCATTGAAGAACCGTTATAGTTCACAATTGAATGTGCTATTTTGTTTGTTCTTGCACTGAAGTTGATCATCTGTATATTTATCTTTATTTTTATTGGTGTATATTCTAAACGTTGTTTTGTAGGTTGTACTTTTATACTAATTACTTGTTACACTGCTTCCCATTTTTGCTTTACATTTCTACCTCACTTGCTTTGTTCTGGCACGTCCCCCCGACAGTCTTGTACTACGGGACCGCCTTCTGTGCAACTCTTACTGTATTATTTTTTTCTTATGTATGTATGATATAATCTTGAAACTTGAAACAAACAGGTGACTGACGACTGCCTGCAGTCATTCTTTTCTCATACCCTATGTGAGCTAGCGCCTTTTTGAATGTTTCTTTATCGAGGGCCTCCCCTCCGTTTTACAGCTTGAAGCCAAAGTGGCGGGCGCGCCTTTTGTTCGTAAGTTGGCTTGTGTTCTTTCGGCTCCGCAGCCGGTGTCCGATCTCAACTAGCGGACGAAGCGCGGACCCGGGAACCTCTCGGCATTTCTTGGAAAGTAAGCCACTGCATATACGCGCGCCTCAGCCTCTGTTTTGGGGTTGCTTCTGTGAGTTTGTGAGCTTTAGGTATTTTTAAGTGCGTTTCTGTCAACGGGGTTGAGAGTTACAAGGACAGTGGCAGTGTGGGCGAGAGAGCGAGATGCGTGCGCAGTGCTCGAGCGTGTGAATGCGCGAGTGAAGATCTGCGTCTCCTCTTCTCTTTAGTTTTCCAGTACACTTGTACACCCCTATTTTTCCTCCTTTCCTATTTTCGTTTTGTGTGGTCACTTACCAGTGCCCCCTCTCGCGTTTGTACACCCGTTTACTCACAACCAGCCGCTTTTCTGCGGTACGGCCGATTGTAACCCCCCCTCCCCCCCCCCCCCCCCCGCCCTCTTTCCCTTAAGAAAAAAAAAACGATTCTTTCTCTCGCGACAGTCTTTTTTTTTTTTTGTTTTACTTATTTGGCTTTTGGTTGAGCGCTACCTCCGACTGGCGTATTCCTGTTGGTCTAAAGAAATATAAAGACAGGCCCTTCTCGCTTCTCGGAACACCGCGGCGGCTGCGCGGACTTCTGTCGCTTATCGACCATGCAGCCATCTCATCGTTTCGCAGGAGGGACACGCTAGTCAGTGTTCAAACTCTGCTCTTCCTCCGTGTAGACTCGTCGCCACCCTGCTCACCACCCGCTGACTTTCCTCTCTTGACTGATGTTATGCAGTCGAAGAAAAACGAAACAACTCCCGTAGCATGGGTTAAGTGTTCGCGCTTCCTTCTCCCAGTGGGCGTGGTTCTCTCGTCGCGACTAGAAGCTGGTGTCTTAGCCCCACGTTCTCATCGACACCAATCGTTCCTGGAACGTCTGCTTGGAAGTCGCCCCCAAACGGCGTCGGTGAGCCGCCCGAAATCGAAAAAAAAAAGGCAGCATCTAAACGACATGCTGTGTTCTTCGCCATTTACCGTGGCCGTCTTTTTCAAGCGAAGACACGCAGCCATGGCCGTGGTCGGCGACTTGCTGTAATTTATGACGGAAGTTTCCGCCCTTTCCAGCTCAGGTCTGCCCTTCTTCTTCGAGGTCTATCGCATTGTTGCGTTCAGCATCGAGGGTGCATGACATGGTTTTAAGTTATGGCAGATGTGGTTATGGCAGATATAGCGAAAAAATCTAAATATGCCGATAATGATGTGTACGCGCGCAGTTGTCGAATTGACGAAGACATCGAAGGCCATTTCCGTTACAATAGCTACGCAAAATAAACGAAAAGCACTGTAAACTTGGAATGCATTCACTGCGACATGAAGCTGTGTGGACAAGGAAACCAGGAGTTGAGCTTCTCTCAGCATCTCAAGGTAATGTGCGAATTATCTCTCTTTAATTTACATCAATAAAAAAATGACTGTTTTGGGGCTGCATATTCACCGTTAGTTATTATAAGTAGAAAGGAGGGTAATCTTTCCAATAATTTGTCACGGCGTTTGTTCTATACAGCACAACCCACTCGTCAGGATTATCGAAAGTAGCGCAAAGTCAAAAGTCAAGCACGCTTTACCTTTTCCTAAGTGCCGCGTTCAGACTACGTGCGCAACGTCTCTTCATATGGCAACATTTTGTTCCGTCCGCGTCTTGTGATCAGTCCAACGTGAGAAGTCAATTTGATAAAAGAATGTCAATACGCTTTAAAACGCGAGATTACTAATAACACGTCTTTTTTTTTTTCATAAACTGGCTAACTCTGAACTCAACTACAAAGTCTACGAAACGAGATACATCGATAAGTGGCATATTAAAACATACAGAACAACATACGACTGTCAAACACTGGAAAATACGCTGCCATGTCTCCTGAATTCCCTTCATTTCACTAATATCCCACTTGAACATACCTCATACAAAAAATTGCTTGAATATTTCCTACTGAACGACACTCCATTATGAAAGTAAAAATTCTACATGGTGATTTTATTTTGCATGTGAATAATTATGTATGTGGTTTTATTTTTGTTTTTGTGACGAATACTTGTCATGTGCTTATGTAGTTTTCTTTAATACATGTATTGTGGTTTTTCTAAATATTGTGTACTACTTTTGCTGCCAAAGTAAACGGCTGGGTGCCTGTGGCCTTGTCAAGCTGCCCAAGAGGCAGCTTTTACTGTAGGCATCCTGCCACCATGTACTTTGTGGTGGTGAAATAAAGTTATTATTATTATTATAAAAGAATGTTATGGTACTACAACTTCCATATATACGTAAGTGGTCGATCTATTTTTTTTTTTTGTAACAGAGACGTAACACTGAAGAAACATTAGATTGCTTGTGATTTTGTCATACGATTCGATTTCAAATCGCTGAAAAATGTCTTCACCAAGAAATTATTACTTGCTTGTCATAGAGGAAACACTGTTTGACGGTCACAAATATGTGCGGCGTTTCACTGTAGACCTTCGGGTGTTCGCATCCAGCAGCGCCAAGGACGCAGAAGCATTACAGCGGGAATTAGGTCAAAAGTCACCATATCAAAACAAATTATAAAAATAAAATTTAAAGAGTTGAAACTGACCAATTATGCTGCCGTTATTAAGTCAGCCTGCTATAAATCAGTAGCCTCGCCGGCAAATGTTCATTTAAGTTTTTTTTTTTTTTACTTTACGAGTAAGCCTCATCATATTCAATGTTATTTAAAATTTCTGCCATCATTCTGGCGTGTCACTTGCACAGAACCTGTGCCTTGACGTTTTATAGTTAGTGTTCTCAAGGAAAAAATCTTTTCTAAATTTTTTTTTTGAGGTCGCGCAATCGACCTCAAACTCACACTTTGAGTTTGAGGTGAGGTTGAGTGAGGTCGGTGGTGGCATCAGAAAAATTGAGGTGAGGTCACCTGGTCAAACCTCAACCTCAAAGCATGAGGTTGAGGTTGAGTGAGGTCAAGAAATTTTTATTGAGGTTGAGGTGAGGTTGCACTTTTTGAGGTTAAATGCCCATCTCTGGTACGGACGCAGGTTGCCCATTCGGGCCAACTTCGCGAGGGAGCGCGAAGATCCGGAAAATGCGTCCGCGCCTTTGTATACGTCCAGCCCCACGTGCTACACGAGCACATGCCATCGCGTGTACAAGGCATGCCGTCGTATACGCCTCCCGTGTACGCATATAGCACACACCTCTGTATGTGTGTACACTCCTGGGCCCGCAAACGAGCCGTGGTCCTCGTGCAAACACGGCTGCCGTGTAAGCGTATTGGAAACGGGTGAGCCATCTGAGGCGGTCAGGTCACGCGTGGTAACCTCACACCGTCGCCCCATGCAGCAGAATACGATTGAGGAAACGTGCGAATCAGGTCGCGCTGCTGCTCCTTGTAGCAGCCCTCATCTCCTTGGAGCGCCCCGGGAAACGAGACGCGCTTTTCCGTTCGAACGTGGCTTTTCGGAAGGCTCCGCTGAGTGTATGCATCGCCTTTGTTTAGCGGCATGAGGTGTCAGGTGCTACTACCCTGTTACATAACGGCGCTGAAAGAATATGTAGTAGCTTTCTAGGCCGAATTTTTTTTTTTAGTCATATTATTTTGTTGACGAAGTAATCACTCGCGTAGCCTTCGCATTTCCGCGGAGTGCTGAGCAACAATTTATCTCACCGCGTAGTTTCGAAGTTACCAAATCCACCTAATCACTTTGTAGGGAGTGTTAAATCTGTCTTGCGCACTTTTGTGCGCTCAAATGCGCAAAGATCTAGCGCCTCCCCCCCCTCCCCCCATTTTTCTAGTTTTCAGCTCGATACGGGCGAAATAACTCTCTAGATTTGTCCGGAGCTCATCCGATACGCCGCTTTCAATGGGACCTTTGGCTCGCGCCCTCTTCTTGTGTACCCTGACACTGTGCTGCGAACGGCCGCCATTCTGAACGAATGCGACCAGTCGCGGTTGTGGTGTGCCGTTAAACACAAGTTGGTCGAACACCAGCGGTGTGCTCTCTCCCTCCGTCTCTTGACTGGAACGAGCCTTCGGCAGCCTCCGCGGCACTGCGCGGAATTTGCCAGCACGGAGTTCAGTGGCCCGCAATCAGCACCACGTATACTCAGTGGCGGCGCGAGTTTGGATGTCCCTAATGACTCCGAATTAGGTTTCCCGATTAGCGCGCCAAGCGTTCTAGGCTCGCATCATTCGCGGCACCAGTGTTGGTGAAAAAAAATATATATATATATATCCTTTTCTGTTTCTTCTTTTTTTCTCTGTGCCATGCGTGCGGCCCCGTCTCGTATACACCAAGAGTCGGTTATCTGTGGAACGTGGACGGAGCTACATTTATATGGCGGCCATAAGAGAGAGCTCGACCACCTCTTATGCTTAAGAAGAAAAACATGAATAGAGGGAAAGGGAATTTCGCTGTTTTCGCATGTCTTTTTGGGCCCTTACTTCCTGAAATATAAAGTTTCTCAACGAGTTGGAAACTGCGGCGCACAGAGCAGGCTTTTAACGTGCCCGTCGTAACAGTCTAGAGCCTTGTGTAGGCGCTGATGCGGTGGTATGTTTTGCGAATTGATGCCTCCTTCACTCTATAACTTTATACGGATGAATTTTTGTGCCGTTTTCTTCGCGATGTTATTTATTAGTGCTGCATGCACTACTAACCGCATTTTCGCAAAAAAATCCGATGTCTGAAGCCGATTTGACCTTTCCAAGGACGCGGGATCGAATCCCGACCTCGGCGGCCGCTTTTCGATAGAGGCGAAAATCAAGGTGCCCGTGTGCTGTGCGATGTCAGCGCACGTTAAAGAACCCCAGGTGGTCGAAATTTCCGGAGTCCTCCACTACGGCGTCTCCATAGCCTGAGTCGCTTTGGGACGTTAAACCCCACAAACCAAACCAAAGCGAGAGACTACGCCTTTCCTTAAACCAATTATAGAACTCCGGTGTACTTTGATGCCTTGATCTGAACGCTGGTCGTGTTCGACAAAGGGCGCGCGATGTACCGTGTCCAGCAGCAACGCTCCGGCTTTCGCATTTCTCCACTGTGTAGATTCTGCAGCGCTTTCGGGATATTTAGTGCTGCAGCGCGCATGCAATGTGTGGTCTGGAAGTATGGCCGCCTGATTAACTCAGCAAAATAACGTTTAATAATTGAGACACAGCAAACACAGTCCTGTCAAAACGCCCTGCTTAACGATATTCCGTGATTAACTGAGTTAAACTGTCTGTTTTTTTTTTTTTTTTTTTTGTTTTTTTTTTTTTTCATACCGTTTTCATTGTCTGCACCATCTGCGCCTCGCCTTTCGTCGTAGTGGTTATGGCGTTGGGCTAGGGAGCCCAAAGTCGCGGGATGAATTGACGTCTGCTATGATGCGGCCGCGTTATGACGAAGTCAGAATGAAAAAAAAAATGACGTGCGCAGGGCGTCGTCAGTGCGCGTTAAAGTAGCCCGGGCTTATTAAACTTATTCTGTGCCCTCCATTGCGGAGTGCCCGTAGTCCGTACTGAATTTTCCTGTGCGCCTCTGACTTTCTCATTTTCCGTAAAAGTCGCCGACAAGACGGCAAACGTTGCACTTGGCTTTTAACGTAAAGAAAGCCCCTTTTTTCCCCCGAGAAGCCCCTTACGTGAAGGACTGGATTGAAGTCCCTCTTTCTACACTTCCGTGCCTCACGAAGTCAGCGGACTCCACAGCCTTCCACAATCTCCCTGAGGAACAACACGGTTCTACCGCTGTAATCCTGCGTACTTTTCTCTCCGCCCACTCGCATGCGGAACGTAATAGGTGATAGCAAGATATTTTAAGCGCTCGCTTTAGAGCACGTATTTGCTTGCGTCGACATTTGGTTCGGGTCGACCCGTCCCAGTGGGGGAAGGTCTCGTCTCGTCGCCGTGCTTGACTCTACAGCTTGTTGATTCAAATTCGTCCCCACCTTTTTAAGCTGTCTTCCAGTCCCAGCGTACACTTACTTGCTCCGAAGGGTCTCAACCCCCCACCGCCTCCTGCCTTTGGGTCATCACTGCGGGCAGTCTATTTGTCTTCTGAAAGTTTGTTTACTTTCGTTGCGCGCCGCTTAACGCGAGCGTCCACATGTGGGTTAGTTAGCTCGCTATTTATGGCTGGCCCAGGCAGCGTTCCGTCGATTCCAACCAGACACACTGCACATGCGTGCGGGCGCGCCGTTATTCGCTATCTGTGCCGTGCGTTTTCTTTGGCTCCGATGCGCCCCTGGTGGTGGCGTATGCGGGGCCGCCTATCCCGCCCACCGAAAAGTTACGGCGCTTGGCATCGATCTGTCGCCCTGTTATGTTCCTCCGCTGACCTGCGCCGCTTCGCCGTTCCAATGAGCGTATTACGGGGTGGCATTATTGCGAGGCGTGCCTGGCCTGGCCCGGCTTGGCCGCCTTGAAATCTTGCCGACTCGAACTAACGCCACCCACAGACTTAGTGCTGTCTATAGGTGCTGATGCTGGAGCCGACCTCGTTTTCCGCACGACGCGTAACTCACGGGCCGGTGCTCGTCCCATTTATGCGATGTTTCCCCCCGATAAAATCCCCCCTTCTGGATTGATTGACCGTTCTTTTTGAGTGGCGTGCTTTCCAAAACGGAGAGCTGTATAGCTATTGAGAAAGTTCGGCTCTTGCGCGGAGCGGACCGTGTGCACGGTGTTGGGGAATGGAAAAGGAACGCGGCAAATAAGCGGCCGTTACGTGGCCGGATTCCCAGTGGAGCGTGATCCGATACCGGTGTGCGTGCGTGACCCCTATTTCTCATCGAACTCTTGCGGCCTATGAAGTCGATCGAAATGGGGCAGAATTTGGCTGCTCCTTGCTTTTGGAATGTTTTGCCCAAGGAGGAGGCGTCGGTTCGAAGTTTCGTTCTTTTTTTTTTTTTTTTTTTTTTTTTTAACTCAGAGCTGTACGAATTGAGACCGAATACCATATGGAAGTAGCTTTTATGGGAGCTTTAGAAAAGGGGACCCTGTGGGTTAGGGGAATAGGGTAATAGCGGGGTGCGTGTGCGCATGGCTCAGAGGGTTTACCGTATACACGTCGTCCATTCATCGCAGTATTCCGCGCGTGCGCATTGTCGCCTCGCATCTACCCTATCCCCTCAACCGGAAGAGTCCCCCTACTCTAAAGCTCTTTAGGGTTGCGAAGGGAAGGTATAGGGAAGGAGTAGTTTCACGCAACAATTCTAGGGGGATACTTCGCTCTGTTTATTTATTTGCTTCAGCCGTCAATGGCTCAGTTACTGGTATGTAGGCCTTAATTAAGTCTACCCCCATAAACCCATATACCCTCAGTTAAATTTCGAAGCCGCTTTCCCAACTTTCACCTGTCATGCTCGTCCAGGGGAGCGACGGCCTCTCCCCCTTCGTTCGCCGTGCTCAGACGCGCTGACCGGTGGTCTTTCGGGGCTCGGCTGCCGGGCACCTTGCAGAACGACTCGAGGTCCCGAAAAACAGCGTTTGCCGATCGTTCATGGGCGCTCCAAGCCAAATTGGTTGCGATCTGTCTGTCCTCCTGATCGCTTTTTCTTTTCTCTTTTACTGATATTGTTTCGCCATAAACTCTACCCAAATAAAGCAGTATAATCTCAAGAGTAAGTATGAGGGTAATTGCCGTTTGCGAAGGCACAACGTGGTTATGGTGCTTCTGGTTCCCAAGGTATTGAGTTCGATCCCGGCCGCGACGGCCGTATACACTTCAATAAAGATTAAATACAGATTTACAGCCGTGTTCTGCGCGATCTCAGTGCACGTTAAAGGAAACCGCGTTGGTATAATGTGGTCTAAGTCAATCTCGGACCCACCGCTACGGCGTCTCCCGTAGGTTTCATAACTCACGTGTTGCTTCTGGATGTGAAAAACAAAAATTTACAGCAGTTGCTGTGACGCACTGCGGTGAAGCGCCGGTGGCGTGCTAACTGTGTTCTTGTTAATTCCCACTATCTTGAGTGTCAAGATAGTATGCTTGTAGAGAACCGTTGCGACCGTTGCGCGCAAGCCGTTGTCAACCGGATTCGCAAAGACAAAGCAAAGCGTTCAGCGTGTAGACTTCGTATCCTTCAGACTTCACCGCTTGCACGACGTAGCGATATAGTCTGCAGTGGCTTGCAAAACGAGACGTAGCCTGGGCGTCAACTTCTGAACTGCATCTATTCATACCCTATATATAAGCAAATGAAAAGTAAGTGGCCGTGTCACGTCTTCATAATTGAGACTTTAGTTGTGCTCACGTGTGCTAGCTGTTTCCGTTGAGGCCTCTTTGATTTTAAGTCGCGCGTTGTGATATATATGTGCCACGATGACCGAAATTCCCGTCTGCTTTCCTCCTGTCGATCGTGCCAGATTTGGAAAGCAAATGGAAACTTGCTGCATTTACTAGGGTCCTTATGCAATCTGCCCTGCGGCGAGCCTTTTTACTGCGGCGAGATCTCGCTTCTGTCGAACGACCGCGTCGCGAAGCTAGTGACTCTCCGCCCGGCCTTTTTGTCGCATATATGCGATAAGCGCCGCGGCACCGGTGCAGAATTTACGACAGGAGCGTTCCGGGAACGGCAGATGGATCGGGAAGCAACAATTAGGGCGATCAAGCGACCGCTGGCAGAGGGAAGACCGACCTATGGACGAGGCCAATATAGGCTACGCGTTTTTCACATCTGCCCGCCCGTCCGCCTGCGTCGAGAGTAAATTCAGCTCTTTTCGCTAGTACCGCAGCCCACTCCTTTCTATTTACCTGCCCTTTATCTTTTTTTTTTTTCTTTTTTTTTTATGTTGTGCGGGTTAGAAGGAGCCTTTGGAGTCAGGTGCGCGCAGCCGTATACAGAACTTTGTCACGCCGCCGCCATTGATTTGTGCGAGTGCTTTTTCCCCCATCGTCGAGTACAAAGCAAGCGCCGCTGCGTGTGTTTCTTAAATTCTGCCTGGCATTGACGCTCTTGAAATGACTCGTGTAACCTCGTACCTTTCTTTGTCTTCCGTTTCTCCCTTGGGATCCTGGCGTCCATGCTGCCGTGTGTGTCTGTGCCTGTTACTTTCGTGGCGGTGGTTAGTTTCTGGGAGCGTATACCACTGTAAAAAAAAAAAATTGGTCAAAATGACGGAAACTTCTTGGCAGCTCTATTTCCAAGCATTATCCGTCAATTCAATTGATGGTGCTTTTAGTCATTTTGATGTTTACTTGTCAACCTGGAATACATTGAAGCCATCAATATGACAGTCGATCATAATTTCTAAATGACGGTCTATTTGTTCATTTTGATATAATGTATTTAAGTTGTCGCGCCTTACGTGCACGTAAGGCGCGATTTGTGTTGGTTTTCTCGTTATCTTTATTTTCTTGGCATCTAAGTCGTCGAGATAGCGCTGATCAGCATTTGACGCGTGTCCTTTGTGTGCCCGAATAGCCGATCGCATATAACGGTTGGGTCAATTCGTTCTTTATTTTGTCTTACTTAAAACTTGACTGATAACAATACGGGGGAAGAGGGAGGCACGCGCGCGCCGGTTTTAATTAAACGCCGGAATGCGTCCTTTCTCGCAATACCGACGGCTTGTCAAATCAAGAATGCAAGCCCCCTTCCTCTCCAGTGTTCAAATCGTCGTTTACGACTCAACGAACGCAAGTGGGCCCGTCGCGCTTTCCGGTACCATGCCCGTGCATAATGCTTGAAAGAAACATTGACTCCCGTTGTCAGGCACGGTTCACGCATCGCCAGCGGCGGGAAATAACGGTTCTGGTGTAAACGCATGGGTACCGCTTTTGTGCCGAGAAAACAAAGGCACATCTTTCATTGTTTTCTTCGTTCCCTCTTTCTATCCGTTGTTTCCTTTCTATTTCTTTTCCGTTATCTCATTGATTGTTTCCTTCCGTTCGGTCTGTGTTTCCCCCTTTGTTTCAGCAACATCTTTTATTTCTGGTTTGGTTGGTTTGGCTTGTCGGGTTTAACATCCCAAAGCGACTCAGGCTATGAGAGACGCCGTAGGGGAGGACTCCGGGAATTGCGACCACCTGGGGTTCATTAACGTGCTCTGACATCGCACAGCACACGGACGCCTTGTCTCATGTTGGTATGCCCATTGAGTTATGTTATCTAAGAATTCAGGTTACATTAATTGGGTCGGAAGCATGCTCTGTAAAGCGCGAAACGGTATCAGGGTCAATAAACGACAGTGCTGGACCCCTGCGTATGCTGTGATAGGACGTTAGTGAAACCGAAGGTTCGGTAGCACTTTGCGCGCGCGTGCGTGCGTGCGTGCGTGTGCGTGTGCGTGTGCGTGTGCGTGTGTGTGTGTGTGTGTGTGTGTGTGTGTGTGTGTGTGTGTGTGTGTGTGTGTGTGTGTGTGTGTGCGTGCGCAACGGGGTTTCACTCGCCTCGTGCCCTGTGCGAGGCCTTCCCGAACTCTGAATAGGGACACCAACCTGCACTACTGAAGGCTCCACGAGGGAGAAAAAAAAAAAAAAAAAAGAAAAAAAAAAAAAAGCTCTGGTCTGCTGGATAAGACACTTGTAGCGTTGTCGGCGGCTTCCACTTGAGCCGGCTGGACCGCAGAGGCCGATATCGAAGCAGCAGTCGTGAAAGGGAGGGTGTAGTAATAGCGGACAGAGGTAGAGACCGAAGGTGGGGAAAGGGGGGCGAACCGCTTTTTAACACTTCAGACCGGCGTTATTGGGAGCGCACGACGTCATCAATCTCGCCGGCAGCGCGTGGTTCTGTAATATAGCAGCGCGCAGTTGTAGCAGTGCTTGGGGGGCGTGATTTACGCGCGGTTCGTTGCTGTAGCTGTGCCATCCTTCTTTCCTTTCTCCCTCTCTTTAACCTCTCACTGCATTGGTAGCCAAGGTCCCCTCACCGGCATCAATTTTGCAATGCTTTTATTACCTTTCCCTCTCGAAAGGCTGACCCCCTCCTCCCTCATTCTTTTTAAGGGGTCATAGTATACTCCTGCCGCGTACCCGTTCGTGTGTCCCGCTTGCCGCTTCCATGGTATAGTAACTTTTCCACTGCCGGGCACCTGCCTGCATTCCGTGCCTGCATGATGGCGGGCCCTGTTCGGAGGGGGGTTCTGTTCGAGCCATTGCGGGAAGGAGCTGTGCGCTGAATTGTTGCTCATAGATGCCCTCCCCTTGCACTAATCCATCGTCCGGCTGGAGTTGAGGCCACAGAACGTATCTATTGTTTTCCGCAGCCAGCCATTATGATGTTGCCGCCGGGTGGATCGAAGGCTTTCTCCTTGCGGTCACGAGTCCGCTTTACTCGCATTTTTTTTTTTCCTTTGTCTTCGCTCTTCCTTGCACGGAAGAGAAGGAGAGCTGGGGGATGCCGCAGGTGCACGCGTGCGTACCTGGCGTACGCGTGACCTGCCGGGCGACGGCTGTGCTTTTGTCTCGGAAGAGACGGCGATCGTTGCACTCTTGCTCGTTCCGCCCGGCGCATATGTCTGGCTGGGAAAGAAGGAGCGAATAATCTCACTATGGTGTTCTTTGGGGTTGAGGGGAGGGGGGGGGGGGGGGGGGGGGGTACGCTTAATAATGCGAGCTGAATTACGTTTCGTATCACGTTCGATTTTGCTGACATATTTGATGGCATTTCTGGCTTAAATTATCCGTCTGGATGGTAATCCATAAAGTTTAACCTATCTACCCTAAGTGCTGCAGTGAACACTTAGCAGCCTCTCAGGGTTGCATAAATCACCGTTTACGTTCTACAGAGGGCAAATAATGCCCTCCCCCCCCCCCCCCCCCCCTCTTATAAATTAGCCTGTTTTCATCGGCTAATATGGCTTCTTGTAGCTAAGGTTTCTTGCAGCTCCATTTCTGGTCCACTCATTCCGCACGTGAATGCTTACTCATGTTTATACCTGAATTTTATGTTTCGTCATTTATTTGCCATTCACAGTTTTGTGTCGTCTTATACCGTCTTTTTATTTTGTGCCAGTCCACTCTCCTTAATAATGATAACAATAATAACTGGTTCAGAGGAAGGGAAAGGCGCAGTATCTGCTACACTTGTTTCTGCGGACATCTGAACCGCGCCGTAAGGGAAGGGAGGGAAGTGAGCGTCGGAAGAGAGGAAGGGGAGCCGTAGTGAAGGGCTACGGAGTAATTTCGACCACCTGGAGATCTTTAACGTGCGCTGACATGGCACATCACATGAACGCCTCTGCGTTTTTTTTGTTTTTTTGTTTTTTTTTTTTGTCTGCCATCAAGGTTCTGTTGAAAAGATTGATTCAATTCACGCATCGAAGCTTTCTTTTGTGCGTAGCCTCAATCCTTGTTAACAATTATTAAAGGAAGGAAAAAAAAAGCTACACGTCGTAATAACCCGTTCTCTCACGATATTGCCAAAAGGCGTGACTGTGGTAAAAGCGCCGCTCGTCCCATTAAACCTCTTTACACACCTTTTACGCGCTCGCGTATTGAACATAGACAGGAAGGACAAAGAATTTCTCGGTTCCACTGCGTCACGCAATTCCAGTTTCTCACTCCGTGGTATCTCCGTATGTATGGACGTGCTGCACGGTTTCCGAAACCCCTGCCTTATCAACGGCACCGATGTCGCGTGGCGTACACGCGACCTCCTTCCCCTCTTCCTCCGGCACGAGTCGGGGTGCGTGCGGGAGTTCCTTCGCTGGGACGCCGTCTACACGGGACCGGAAGTCTTGTCTATTTCCGGTCGCGCGTAGATTACGGGGCTGAGGGCAACGGTCTTTTCTGCCCCTGTATGTATGCGCACACGCAACTCCTCCTCGATCTTATATGCGACGTTCATGCGAAATCGACGGTTTCCGTGCCCCCCCCCCCCCCCCCCCTCTCTCTCTCGCTCTCTCGCTCTCTCTCTCTCTGTGCGTGTGCAACCGTAGAACGCGCTGGCGGTTCGTGTCACTTTTATAACCTAGGTGCTATTCAGTATATGCACCTCATTTCCTCTGTCGGCGGGAAGTCAGTATCACGTATAGTCGTTTACGCTGT
The DNA here is from genome assembly GCF_055883805.1 of Amblyomma maculatum. Lineage (NCBI taxonomy): Eukaryota > Metazoa > Arthropoda > Arachnida > Ixodida > Ixodidae > Amblyomma > Amblyomma maculatum. The sequence goes on along the minus strand of NC_139345.1, from coordinate 107,521,008 downwards.
GTATCGTATCCTATCATATGTTACGCCTATCGTGTTTGAAGAGTGCGTGATTGTCAGCGTGAAATATTTAGTGAAACCTCATTATCGGGTCCCTTCAGCATCCATTGCGCCTTTGGAATATAGATGAAGGCGTGAAACACGGAGAGACACAAGAAAAGTTAACGGGACCAGCGCCTCCTCTCTATCGTTCCCGTGTCTGTGTGTGTTGCGCGTTTTTAACCCAATATGAACAGTCACCAACTAGCTCAACACGTTTTGATTAACAGATAAAATTCGTCGGAGTAAGCTTCCTTTAATTACGACGCGCCACGCATCTCCTTGATACGCGCTTTGACTGCTAATATTTCAGTATGCATATACCGAAATCGTGAAGCGCGAAGCTGGCTGTCTGGAGTTTTTCACTAACCATACGCCTGCAATGCGGAGATGTTCCTCCTGTCTATCGCAGCGGTTTAGCGCGGACACAGTAGAAGAACGCTCTAAGGATGGCTGAAATTTGATCGGAACGACTAAACACATGGTCTGACACATGACCCTTTGCTTTGCTCATTCCCACTCATATCGCCCAGTGGCTTCGTGCTACCAGTGTTGTTTTCATTCTGTGCTGCGCCTTTGTGTTTTTTTGTTTTTTTTTCCTGTGCGCACGCATGCGCGCGCAGACTAGATGGAGAAGGAGAAAGAAAGAAGCACAGAATTATTATCCGTTATATATTGTGACATTCCTGATTATACTGGTTTATTTTGTCTCGTTTTTCACTACTCCGCTTTGCGTGCGTCACTTGCAGTGCTGTGTTTCCTTGACTGCATTAATTTTATGCTGGCGCATGAGGTTCTGCTACAAGCCATAAATGCGGTCTGTTGGAAGGGTATACAAAGAGAACAACAAGTCTTAACCGCGACTAACGGCATCGCGGTCACCTGCTTTACCCGACCGTATGATGACGGCATTAACCAGCGTGTCTTTGGGACAGGTGACGCGTCGTTCGCGCGAGCCATGTCGGCGTGGTTAAGCCTCCATTGTTCTCCGCTCCGCGGTCCTTTGAATAGTGGGTCTGGCCTCTGCTAGGAATAGACGGTCGCGTGCAGCGGAGCGGCTCCCTTGCTCCTCCTCGCCCTGGCATCCTTGTCGCTGCCGTGCATTTGTGACGCCCGCTGCTCCTCCCCTACTGAGCGACCAGAAAATAAGAGGTCTGAACACTCTTCTTCGGCAGCGTCGTCTTTAGTCGAGTCTGCTGAAGAGCCGAAGATAGCTGCAAGGGGAACCCACTGCTCTTGTCAGGGCATCGTCGCCGTGGGTGGCAGGTGCTAATCGACTACTTTCGGCGCGAGCGCGCCCCTCTGGCTTACTCGGGCTACTGTCGTTTGTTCAGAGAGCGGCCTCGCTCGCGTTCTCGCGGATCTGTTATTAGGTGGACAAACCGTGACGAAGCATTAGTGGAAGCCCATATAAATGACGTGGACAGTGGTGTGGTTTAGTCAACGCGCGATAGGACGTCGCTGCCGTGGAACTGTGTCGAGTGTGGACGCAGGACCGCAGGGATGCATTCAGCGTAGCTACAAATTATTTCTTTTTTTTTTTTTTTTTTTTGCTGAATAAGGTATTCGGTGCTGCCGTGTTTCTTTGTTTTCGGCATTCCTTTCTACGTTTACCCGAGCGTCGCTGTTTGAGAAGCAGCCGCTAGGAGACACTGCGGCTCTTTGTGGAGTTCGCTCGTCATCTGCGATAGTTATGCGAATTACTATTATACTCTTCTGTTGTCCGTGATGTCTCCATTGTCTCATACCGCAGCACCTGGAATGGGTTGTGTTGCGTAACCACGCTTCTAACGACTTTTCGCTCATCCTCTGCCGCTTTGGTTCCACTCGACGCGTAAACCCGCACAGCGGTAGTCACACCTAACACCCGTGACACGCGTCTTCAGCATTCCTCCTGTGCCAAACATTTTCTGCCATTTTGTTCCGTCCTCCCCGCCACCCCTTCGAGGACCCCCGAACCGCTTTTCGAGGAGTGTAAACTTTATTTTCGTCGCCGTTAATTATCCCTCACACTCGGCGGCATCGCATTCACACCGGTGGCGAGTCACGACCGTCGTCCACCGAGGCCACCCACCCCCCTTGTCGTGAGCTGCATGTTCACAGGTGATGCCGCTGGCGTATGCCACACAATGAGTGACCGGCCGTAGACTGGTCGTCGCACGGTTTCCTTCCTTCCTGGAGGCGTACCGCTAAAGAAGTGCGCTTTTGTTGTCGTGCCCCCCCCCCCCCCCCCCCCCTTCCCTTCAGCGTCGTTTGTTTTGCTTCCCGTAACCTTGCCGGAACGCATCTGCCGCGGTGACGTCTGTCTGCACGGGTGCGCGCTTGCGGGCGTCCGGAGAGGCTTCTCCTGTCCTTGCTCGCGTGAATCAGAAGCCATTAGAGTCCGTCACGTATATATGCTGGCGAGCCCGTGCTCGCGCATTTGTGCGTTACTAAGGCCGCTATACCTGCTCGAGGACGCGCAAAATCTGTACTGTGACGAGAGGTGCGTAGGAAAAGGGCGGCTAGGTTGGGGGAACCGCAAAGGCATCCGATGCCCGCTTCAAACACGAAATAGCGGCAGCGTCTCGCTTCTGGTCACGATACAGTGTGGTTCGCGATTCTTCGTCGCGACGTCCGCGTGTGTTCCAGCCTCAGACCAGGCGAGATGTCCGGGTAGATTAGTCTGTCTGAGAATCCTCGAGTACCATGCACCAATGTGCTTACCCGGCGTCGGCATTGGGTCTGGGCGCGCCTGATGGGCCTTTACGTGCAAAATGGCTGCTACCTTGCGTCATTCTTCCTTGTGTTATTTTCCACGGCTTGCACGTTGGAACCCTGTTAGCTTTTGAGGAAACCATTGAATACACGAGGAAGCCGCACCGCGCGTACGGAAGGTATAAAGGGAGCGCGGGTCCGCAAGCACCTCCTTTCTTCTTGTTCTTTTTTTTTTTTTTTTTTTTTTTTAACATAATGTTTTACATCGTGGTTCCTGCGCGCAATGCAGAGTGCACCAGCGTAAAAACAGTCTGCGGAATTATTTCGCTTGTGCTTCGAGAAGGAGCTGGGGAGACCCTTTCCGGTTCCAACCGTTTGCACGTTATTCAGCGCGAACAGCGCCGGCCAAAAGTGTCCAGGCCGCAGGGTTTGTTTTTAAGCTGACTTGCGGCGTATATGGAACTGCCAGTGTCAGTGTATGATGAGAATTTCTTAGATTCTGAGCGGTCGGGGTTATCGTAAGTGACCCGCATGGTTCAAAAGCGAACCTAATGGTCTGGGGACTTTTCGGCGACCCAGTCATACGTGCGGACTGCCACGGCAAAGAGTGCATGCACTGGCCTAATCCGTCTCCTTTGCGTCCTTGACCTCTTTGCTTACAGTCTTGCGATGTAGAGGACTCGCGGCTTGCCAGAGGGCTACAGACTTTAATATTAGGCAGGATCATCGTTGCATGCCCCGGTGTGTGTGGGTGTAGATCGGGCGTGTCGCCCGCCCGTCTTATTGGTATCGCATCCTGTTTATCTGCGCCCTTGCATCGTTTCCTGCCGGCGCAAGCGTATGTTGCTTGACTTTCTTCTGTTTGTTGTTCCTGGCACATTCGTGCACTCGCAATAACAAGCAGACGCACATGGAGATTTCCGTTTTTGCTTCGAGGATGGTTTGCGCTGTAGGCAATGCCGAAAAAGCTGGTAAGCCGTAATTTGTTAACTGTTATGGAAATGGCTCATTCTGTGCCTATGCCTCCATCATGGTGCTTCAGTGGTTAGGGCGATAGACTGCTTAGCTCGAGGAAGCAGGTTCGATGAAAAGCAAGGTGGCATTGGTGTTTCACACGCGTACTCTTATAAATAAGTTGACAATATCGTAAAAATCTTGAATTTAATTCCCGCAGTTTTGCGTCATTAATTTGATATACTGAGACTAGTTGTCATCGTGCGAACTGCGCACCGCACCAGAAAATCTCAGCCAGCTTTATTAAAATGTAGTTTTTTTTTGTTTTTTTTTTTCGACGGAGTCGCCTTCCATTCAGTTTTGATTGCACCTGCATGATGGCAATGCGCCTTAAAGAACCCCAGGTGGTCTAAATCAAACTGGAGCCCTTCACGACGACGTGCTTCGTAGCCAATGTCGCTTTGAGACTTTATATCCAACTGCCATTTTGCGCGCGCAGCGGAGCATTCGAAGGAATAAGAAGGGGGGGGGGGGGGGGGCATGAGTATGGCAGTACACCGTGTACCCAAACGTTCTTTTATGATGGGTCGACCTCATTGTGCGTGTTCTGTGCGCCACAGTCGAGGCTTGCCCGTTCATGTTGGCAGGAGTTCTGCCACAACAGTTGCAAATAACACACGAAGTTTCATTTGTTGTTTGTTCGTTGTGGGAGAAGGCATTGGAGGAGGGTGCTTTACGGGAGGCTCGTGCGCATGGCCTCCCTTGTATGTATTGAGAGAGACGAGAAAGAAAATGAGGTCAGCCGAGCCGGGAACGATCCGTCACCGGCGGCTGCACCTGTCGCCAGCCGGCGTCATCTGCCGCTGTCGCCGTTGTGCGCGGCTGCGTCTGCCGACGTCGCCGGTCGGACGGCCGCAATCTGCTCGCCCCATCTCCTTGCTGCTCCTGCTGTTGCTGTTGTGTGCATAACGGGGTGCTGACGGCGAATGGGCCAAGAGAAATAAAGCTAATGGCGCTGCAACTTTTTTTCTTCTTCTTTTTCGCTCACCCTCTTACGTTGCTGCTGCTTTGCAGCCATGCAGTGCGCGCGTTTTTTCCCGCCTCCGTCCGCAAAGCCGACCGACGCCTTGCTCTCCTCCGCACCGGTGGAGGAGGTTCGGCTAAGAAAGACGGGAGAAAAGTTCGTTGTGTGAGTTCGCGTTTACTTTGGCCGCCGCGAGAAAAGCGCAGGAATCCCTTGGTAACGTGCCAGGCAGGGCATTCTCACGGCGCTCTGTGTCTGCTGCTTCTGGCGCCGGGCGGTTTTGGCGGCGCTGGGCCCGATGATCGTAAATAATTTACCTCCCACTGTCGTTGAAGGCCGCATGCTTGCTTTGGTGGGCGCGGTTAGCGACGGCGCGTGGCGCGTCTTCCGTAACGGGGCTGTGGCAACTGCAGCAACAGCGGCCGCCCCCTGCACGAGTGCACTTTACGACCCCGAGCCCATTTATAAACGAAGTCTTTTTCGCTTCCCTTTCGCTCGCTCTTCGAGGCCCGGAGGCACGGGAGCGCTTTGAACGATCCGCGGCGGCGAAGTCGTTTGTACCTGCCGAGGCGCGAAAAATGCATGGCCTCCGGGGTCGGGAGGCAGTTGTTCGCGATGCAAACTGCATGCGCTGCGCTTTGGAG